>NC_079398.1:23904281-23936781 GCF_029220125.1 Pseudoliparis swirei | reverse complement strand
AGTAAATATAAAGGTAACAGGAGGGTTAAACATTGAATGGGGTCAGATTGACCCTAAGGTAACAGGAGGGTTAAACATTGAATGGGGTCAGATTGACCCTAAGGCAACAGGAGGGTTAAACATTGAATGGGGTCAAATTGACCCTAAGGTAACAGGAGGTTAAACATTTAATGGGGTCAAATTGACCCTCAGGCAACAGGAGGTTAAACTGTGTTGCGTTGACCCCTCTGCGCTCGATGAACCGATGTTTGTTCATCTCTAATGGAGGAATGAGATGAGAGCCACGCGTCACGGAAAACATCCCAACAAACCTTCAGTTGTTAGGAGATAAAGGCATTTCATTGTGATTGGAGCCTTTTGTCACGACAACAGGACCCAAAAGCACGACTCCAATGTTCAGGGCAATCAAAAGGGTTCATAAAAAAACAGAAAATCACAGCTATGTTGGAAAAAGACTTGAACAAAGTAGAAAACAAAATCACAACTATGCTTGAAAAGTATTCCAAGACAAAAGACGACAGACAAGACGATCTGACACAAGACACAGGTAGACACCGGCTTAAAATAAATGAGGAAATGGGGAGCAGGTGGACACAATCACACTAACGAGGAAACACCGGGGCAGGAAATAAAGTTTCTGAAACGAGAGGACAGTTACTACAAAATAAAAGCGGACATGGAAAACAGGACTTAAACCTAAAACTTAACACAACCGACGAGACACGACACTTTTCTTTTAAGTTTTAAAATCTGCATTCGTTCTACATCTGATTTTATTTCTGCCGGTGGAGACTGAAAACACTGGAATAAATCAGCATGTGTGCGTATCGTAAGAATCAATTCAGCGGGGATGCGGAAGAAAGGAACTCGCATTCAAAAACCAACCCCGAGAGCGCCACATTTATTTTGGAAACCTGAGATAACTAATATTAGAGAAGAAGGAAAAAGGTTGTTTTTTTCCTACATAAAAAAAACTTTAAAAAAATTGAATGCCACCAAAACACATTTTGGAGACATACTGCTCAGAAAATGAAGAAACAACCAAAAAAGGCACAATACTGCATATATGCATCTCGCCTGTCATGGTTCTCAGTTGAAACTCAACTTCACTTTTGTCTTCTCATGTTTTTCAGGAAAGTAGTATTTAATCAGACACCGGTATATTTCTTCAATCAGTTACAATTCACATTTAACAGACATAACCAGAACACAAGGAATGCCAGTTTAGGTCAATTGATTCCACCAACCCCAAGAACTAACCTCCTCAAACGTCCCGTTATCTATCGTGCAATTACCGCTTGGAACTTACTACCTCCTCGTTTAACTCACGAGTAATAATTTGTCATTCAAAAAACAATTAAAGGCGCACCTAAGAACATTCACTACTTGACGTATTCTATTGCTTTTTAGTCATCTGATTTTCTTTTTCTTTTTCTTTGTTTGAATTAAGTTGAATTGCATAACATATATCTTATCCTTCGACTGTACTGTGCATCTGACTGCACTATTTTTTACTTTGTTGTACTATTTTTAACTGTTGGTTTCACGATATGTTTTGTATGTTTTTGTATGTATTGTATTTTGTCCTTTCTGTGGACCCCAGGAAGATTAGCGGTCGCTAAGGCGTCAGCTAATGGGGATCCAATAAATAAACAAACAAACCTGGGTTTATCACCTGCCTGACTGTGCTCTGTAGTGGAAAGTGATGTAAATCCCCAGCTCCCCTGAATGCTCCGCTGCATGGCTGCGATCCAAAACTAAAACCTCCCTCACTGTACCCTTGTCGCTCCAACCCTATTGGTCCTTTCCAACAGAAAACACACCGACAGGCAATTCTCTTGACTGGCTCTTTGATGATTGGCTCTGACGTGGGTGTTTGCTCAAGGGCAGCAGGTAAAGTGGACAGGGGGATACAGTATGCCTGGTTTTGGAATGCAGCCCGATGTGTTGCTGGCACGCTTGACACATGTAGAGGAATGGAAGTGTCAGTCGAACACACGAGGAAAATCAACCACAGGACGTGCATGTGAGGGATGGAGCGCAAGAGAGAACAAGTACAGGAGGTGCAGAAGGAGGAGGAATGAGGGAGAGGAGGAGCGCATATGGGGGAAGAGTAAAAAAAAAGAAGGTGTTTTTGCAAAATAGGCCATCTGGTGAGATGGAATGACATTAGGGATGCACATCCAGCCCTCATGCTCCTGGCTCATCAATTCAATTCAATTCAATTCAATTCAGTTTATTTGTATAGCCCAATTTCACAAATTACAAATTTGTCTCGGAGTGCTTTACAATCTGTACACATAGACATCCCTGCCCCAAAACCTCACATCGGACCAGGAAAAACTCCCAAATAACCCTTCAGGGCGGGAAAAAGGGAAGAAACGTGGAGGAGAGCAACAGAGGAGGATCCCTCTCCTAGGATGGACAGATGCAATAGATGTAATGTGTACAGAAGGACAGATTTAGAGTTAAAATACATTCAATGAATATGACAGAGTGTATGAATAGTTCATAGTAGGCATATTCCACGATGGAGACCTCCACGATCCATCAGGCAGATGGCGGGGGGGGAGGAGGCGGCGGAGTCTCAGGACAGTGGTGGGCGTAGTGCAGGAATTTACACGACCCAGACGATCCATCAGGCAGATAGGTCTCGGCTAGCCTCATAGGGGGTCCCCAGACCACGAAGTCAAAAAAAAAAGCGGGGAGAAAGGAGAAAGCATAACACGTGCAGAGAGATGAATTTCATCCTAAGGAGAGAAAAAGAGGAGAGGAGATAGGTACTCATCCTAAAAAACGCCCTCCAGCTATAATAGCCCTATAGCATATCAAGGGCTGGACCCAGAACCTGATTCAGCCCTAACTATAAGCTCCTGTCAAGAGGAAGGTCTTAAGTCTACTTACGAGGTGTGAGGTGACTGTGTCTGCCTCCGGACTGAAATTGAAGCTGGTTCCAGGAGCTTGATAACCAAATAAAGGGGGGGCTTCCATTTTTCTTTTTAAGACTCTAGGAACTACAAGTAGTCGCATTTAGTAGTTAGGCTCTCTCTAGTGGGGCAATATGTGCGACAAGCTCCTTAAGATATGATGGAGCATCACCAATCAAGGCTTTGTAGGTTAAGAGAAGAATTTTAAAAGTGATTCTTGATTTTACTGGGAGCCAGTGCAGAGCAGCTAGTGCAGGAGTGATGTGATCTCTTTTCTTAGTTTTAGTGAGAACACGAGCTGCAGCATTCTGGATCAACTGGAGGGACCTAAGAGATTTATTAGAGCAGCCTGCTAATAAGGAGTTGCAGTAATCCAGTCTCGGTAACGAAACGCGTGAACCAATTTTTCTGCATCTTTTTGAGACAAGATGTGCCTGATTTTTGAAATATTACGTAGATGAAAGAATGCAGTCCTTGAGATTTGCTTTACGTGGGAGTTAAAGGACAAGTCCCGATCAAAGATAACGCCAAGATTCAACACAGAGCACAGGCCGACATGGTGTGTGTGCATGTGGGAGGAAAGTGAGGTTCTAACCTTGACGCTTTTTACCAAAACCACCCCCGCGAAAAAACCCTTACCCACATCGAGGTTTGATTCGAAACAAAAAAAAATCTCTCATCTTGTTAAGAATCTGCCAGATGGCTGTTCACACTGCCCAAAGAGGGAATACAGAGATGTTAAGAGGGCCGGGGGTTGCCTAATGTTTGCCACTGTTACCTCACATAAGAGCTCTCCCACGTTCCCGTTTACTCAATGTTTTTATGCATGAACTAGAACGGGCACTCGGTAGAGCGCATACCTTCGCATATCACAAGATTGGGCATTGAATGATGAACATTTTGGCATTAGTTGCATGCCAATTGGATACAAATTGACCGTGCTATGGTAAAAAGAAGATTTTGACCTTTTCATGACCTTGACCTTGACCTTTGACCCGATCGATCCCAAAATCTAATCAAATGGTCCGCGGATAATAACCAATCATCCCACCAAATTTCATGCGATTCGGTTTAATACTTTTTGACTTATGCGAATAACACGCACGCATACAAATAAATAAATACACGGCGATCAAAAAATAACCTTCCGCATTTTCAATGCAACGGTAATAATACAATACAAGCAAAAGTGCCATATTTCCACCCGAGCCGTGTCTAGATTAGCGGAGGGGGTTTGGTTCCGTCCCCCCGGGGGACGCCCAGGCGTCTCTCGCAGGAACATGGAGCAAAAGTAATCTGCCACAGGACACATCTTTCTTATCTCCAGCTCACTCCTAACAAGCACATAATTGCTAATATCTTTGCTGAGTCGGAGAACGAATACCCCGGAGACTGGCTATGTATATACACCCTGATGGAGAGATGAGGATGGGTTGCTATAGGAACAAGGGAGCCTTAATGTGGTAATGCACGGGGGCAGGAGGGGAAGAGACGAGAGGAAGAGTGGAAAGGTTGAGAGTCCTGGAGAACGGATAACTACTGGTGTGTGTCGCCGTTTTCACGTTATTAGAAGACTATTTAATGTCACAGGAAACAAATCTCTGCAATTTACACTACATGAGGTATCATTTTAAAACAGGAAATACATTATTGATTAGGTATTTCCTCATTACTGTGACGCACTTGAATCATTACCGGTGCAGCAGCGTGTTGGTTTTTTCCCGAGGCCGTACAACAAGGTGAATGAAGATCAACTGTGTGTGAAACTGTTGAGACAACGCAAAGATCAAAGGTCAAAGGAACATATCAACAAGATCACACGACACACTGCGAGTGAAAGGAAGCAGACGGGAACAATTCCACGGCCTTAAATATCCCGCTGAGTCCAGGAAGGTCAATGGTTGTTACTTTCGGCTGCACTCAGAAATGCCGCCTGGCCATTACACCCACTGCGACTTCACTCAGAGATACTTATGTGAAGGACCTGGACATTTGGAGTAACTCGTTGAACATTTGGTGGAAAAGAATTTGCTCGATGATGGAAGTCCTCCGAGCCCATTCTGCAGCTTCGCCCTAAAAAGGGAAAATAAGCCGATTTTCAACCTCATCTCCTCGGGACGGAGCGTGAACAGCGCCTGCAGGTCTTGCCCGATGTCCTCCGTGTCTCTGAAATCTGTTGTACTTCAGCTTTTAGATTAGATTAGATTCAACTCTATTGTCATTACACATGTACAAGTACAGAGCATCGAAATGCAGTTTGGCATCCTATAGTATCATAATAAATACAGGATATACAGATTATAGTAAATAAAGCGCTCTACAAGAGGGCGGCTTAAGGCCTGACCTGTACTTTTGGAAATAAGCACTTCACACATTTCATTTATTTACACGACACACATACAGGACTGTCTCAGAAAATTAGAATATTGTGATAAAGTTCTTTATTTTCTGTAATGCAATTAAAAAAACAAAAATGTCATGCATTCTGGATTCATTACAAATCAACTGAAATATTGCAAGCCTTTTATTCTTTTAATATTGCTGATTATGGCTTACAGCTTAAGAAAACTCTAAAATCCTATCTCATAAAATTTTAATATTTCCTCAGACCAAGTAAAAAAAAAGATTTATAACAGCTGAGTGTTTGTCAAGGCTCAGGAAACCCTTGCAGGTGTTTCGAGTTAATTAGACAATTCAAGTGATTTGTTTAATACCCTACTAGTATACTTTTTCATGATATTCTAATATTTAGAGATAGGATATTTGAGTTTTCTTAAGCTGTAAGCCATAATCAGCAATAAATCAGAATAAAAGGCTTGCAATATTTCAGTTGATTTGTAATGAATCCAGAATGCATGACATTTTTGTTTTTTTAATTGCATTACAGAAAATAAAGAACTTCATCACAATATTCTAATTTTCTGAGACAGTCCTGTACACACACTTTGCATTTTGCACACTCTGTCTATATTTAATATTTTTATATTTAATTTAATTTTTACACTGCAGTCATTAGTATTGTATTGTGTATGCATATATGTTGTATATATACCTGTATATATACATATATATTTTATTTTGTATTTTATATTTTACTTTGTATACTTTGCACAGTCATTGTATTATATTTGTTTGTGTGTGTGTATATATATACATATATGTTTCATTTTATATACATATACAGGACTGTCTCAGAAAATTAGAATATTGTGATAAAGTTCTTTATTTTCTGTAATGCAATTAAAAAAACAAAAATGTCATGCATTCTGGATTCATTACAAATCAACTGAAATATTGCAAGCCTTTTATTCTTTTAATATTTAATATTTTTTAATTGCATTACAGAAAATAAAGAACTTTATCACAATATTCTAATTTTCTGAGACAGTCCTGTATATACTTTATATATATGTGTATATATATATATATACTTCATTTTGTATTTTATATTTTACTTGTATACATCTTTATCTTTCATCCCTGTTTTTTATATTTTATATTTTATTCTCGTGTGTTTAGTTTATTGGTGCTGCTACTGTGATGACAAATTTCCCCTTGGGGATTAATAAAGTATATATCTATCTATCTATCTTTCCAAGTTATGACAAAACAGTAGACAGATAAAATTAACATTTAATTTGGTATCTTTCCAGGGCGATGCCTCTCAACAACGTCCTCGATCTCTTTTCTTTTGTTACGTTTCCAACAGCGAACATGGCATCCCAAACTATGCGTTAAGAGGATGTTATTTGTATATTTTTAAAGTATACATTTGACTGACAGGACATTGAGTATACATATTCGAGAGAGAGAGAGGCCGCTTGTGGCTGCTCCGGAATCCGAGCCGCCAAAAGCAAACACCGACCGGTGGGGCCTTTAAGAGGGACGGAATCATTCTGCTGGAATGAAAGTCAGCTTTTGTTTAGAGACTGTGGCCAACGCCATCCCAGAGAGAGAGCGGGCCGTGTGTGCGTTAGTGGGCAGGAAAGTTCCCCCCCCCCGGGACAGAGGTTTGCTTGAGACCTTCCTCTGGATCCTGAAGACACACTGGAAAAGCCAACCCAGAATTTGCGTAACGATTTGGGGCAATCTCTGTCACGATGATTTGCTAACGGAACGGTCCGCCTCCAAAGAAGGAGTGAGAGCTGCCAACGAGCTGCTGCAGCAAACACACACACACACACACACACACACACACACACACACACACACACCATGCATACATATGATTGTGCAACGTAATCACGGGCAAGTTTCCCAGCCGTGTGAAGATACAATGAGGCCCAAACACACTGCTGTGTGCCAGAGACCCGAGACTTCAGTGGAGGTTTTTCTGCAAGACGTGAACATTTAATCAGGGATAACTAATTATTTGGCAGATGTTTTTGTCAAAGGGTCAAACGGTCGAGGTATAATCAAAGCCACGGTGGAACGACTAGAAAGCATCAAAGAATAAAGGCCGAAACTACACGGGATTCACTTGTCGTCCTGCAGGGGAGAAAGCCAGAGTCTCATTCCAGAAAACACGACTTGTCTTTCAGTGACAAGAAAAATCTTTCTATGAAAGAAGTAATTGCTAAACTCATCGCTGTGTTCTATTCCGTCTCAAACCTCCTATCTCATCTTAAATCTCATCTCAACTTCAGAAAAAACAACTACAGCTGTACATTTGACCTCTGACCCTTGACAGTCATCTGGTCATTGCCTGAAAGAAAACTCTTTTTGGACGTAGCTGATCACATTCAAAAAGGAATCTGTATGTAGCTTTAATAATTAATATGTTGTCTGGAAGATTTAACAAGTCATCACTTTTTGGTGTCCATGTTGTTCCCAAACTTTATTGCATTACAGACGTAACAACAGTCCTGCTGCCACTTTATATATTTAGACGTTATTTAGAATTTAGCACAGGGTCTATTCCCTCCGAAGGTCGCGATGGTTCCTGAAGGCCCCGAGCAAATTGAACGTCAGGTTTCTGCGACGCTCCCGTGAGCCTCAGTCCGAACAAGAATTTGCTGCATTATTTGAAAATCACCAACAACTGAATATTGGCACAAATGGAGCGGATGTGACTAATAATTTTGTGATTTACATTTGCATCTAATTTAAATCAAATAGTCGATTATTTTTTTCCACTTTCAAATCTTTAGACGTGCGCTGTGATTCTGTGTGTTAAAACAATAAAACATGAACAAGTCCACAGGGGAGTTCACCATAACAAAGGGAGGAAAGAGTGATAGGATGCCGGTAATTAGGAGGCAGGAATAGAAACAAAGTGAGCGGAGGAAAAGCAGTGAGTGAAAACAAAGACAGACACACATCTACTCTGCAGAAATAAAGAGCTCTAAAAAACACATATTCCTATCATTGGCAATATTAAACTCACTTTTCTCTCTCTCGCTATAACAGAATGTGCTGCACATGTTTGAGCTTTTTCTCCGAAAATTCATTTGTTATAAGTCATCAAAATACATCCGCGAGGCTTTTATTGAATTGAAAGACTCGTTCTTAACAGGGCATCACTGCATTACCAGCCAGCTATCTGTAATGTCAGCTTTTGTACTGCGACATGAGGAAAACCGAGTCCATAACTTATGCGTGTGAGAGATCACATTATGTTGGCCGAGCTCTAATCATCCTGATGCCAGAGGCGCTTCATTCAGCCTCCCCCTCTGTGTCTTTATCCGTTTCTCCCTCTGTCTTTCTCCTCGCCTCTGCATGTTTGCCTCTATCTTCTGGTCCTTATCTCTGGTTTTCCTCCTCTCCGTCTCTCTGTAATGGTATTTCAATAGGACAGATAACTACAGGAATCCAATATTCAGGCGGTCTAATTGAGCCTTCAATAGGTTGCCTGATGTCGGCTTGCTGCTAGTTCACACTGAGAGAGACAGAGTCACACCTCAAACAACACATCCCCACCAGCTGGACTCGTCATGAAAGGTCACACAATCAGTGCGTTTACATGATGGTATAATTTGAATCTTGCTTTAGTCGGACTATGCTATCTTTTGGGGGATCTGCTATTATCCCAATATACATGGCAGTGAGTAATTTGAATCATTGGCCTTTGAAAGCATGTCATATCCGATACGATAGGCGGCGCTGTTTTCATTACAACTCGTGGTGATACAGTCATTTCCGCTTGACCTCTTCACCACTACCAACAACAACCAACAACATCAACATTTCGAGAAAGATGGCGAACAGAGAGCAAGGCGAAGCATAAATTCTGTCTGCTCTTCGGTCCAGAGATGTGTGGTGGCTCTTGTGTTCTCCAGAGCGTTGTTTGTTTGTTTTCTGCCGGCCAGGCTCCCGGCAGTGACAACTTATCGTCTCTTTCGACTTCCGGGTCACGACATGGGAGGGAGGAGGGAGGGAGGGAGGGCGGCGGGATCTCAAGCATGCGCAAAGACGCAAAGTCCAGTTCCTAATCCAATTCACCGCTACATGCCGCGATAGTCGAATTATCAACCGGATCGAGTTATCCAGGGGTGTTAATCGGATCGTAGTCGGACCGCACATAGTCGAACAAAGGTGTTTACATGAAACGGATAATTCGATTTCAGTCCGACTAAGCCAGTTATTCGAATGCATGTAAACACGGTCATTGTGGCTGGATCAACAGCATCAACATGTCGCTCGGTCACGAAACGCACTAAAGGGTTTTGTTTCGTTTATCATCGAGGTAAAGGAAAGTATCAATTCAGTTTATTTTGAATCGCCCAAAATCACTTATTACAAATGTGCCTCAGGGGGCTTGGTAAACGTGCTGCTTTGCTATGAAAGACCTGCATGTATTTTTTAAAGATATGCGCAGCGAGGCCCTGCTCATTACCGCTGTGTTCATTCCTTTGAGGTTCGCTGTATTGATTTAAATTAAACTCCCATGCGCTCGTCTTAACAAACACAAAGTTAGAAAGAAGTCATGAATACTGTAGTTTCATTAAAACAGTTTCATCTCAAAAAGAATGTATTAAAACTGACACCTGCTGGGAGAAAACTACAGTGTAGCGCTGACATGAGAGAATGTCTCTGAAGGGATTATTTTAACTGAACTAGAGGAAAATAGGTTACATTCTAGCGCTCTCTGAAATCACTCCCTCCTTAGTTCATTCACTCCTCACTATCTAAGAGATAATAGTTTTACACAATGATAACATTCCCCAGCTGTAAAATCTAAAACATTGCATTGTGGATAAAAGATAATGATCCAAAATGCTGTTTTCTTTCCATCCGCTTGGCATGGTGGACGCCTCTAAATACTGCAGTTCCCATGAGTCTTGGCCCCATTTATTGGAGGACGATCATCAATCAGAGTGACAGCGAATTAAAAACACTTTGTTGTTGCCGTCGGGGACAAAACACTGCACATCTTGGCGCGCTGTAGCCACCTGCAAATGAGTGGGATATTGTGGATCCAACTGGGACCCACACAAAGAAAAACAGCTTTGTGGTGGTTGAAAAATACTCCACAGGGAACCTTTAATGTTGATCTTTTACTTTGTTCCCCGCAGCCATCGGGGCATCGCAAGTCATTTGACAATCGGTCTATACTTCAATTTACTCAGTTATTTCCATCGACACAGGAAACATACAGTTTATGCTTCAGATCGGGTGTCTTTTCAAAATAAACTTCCAACATCTGTTTATTTAGGTTAACTTTTGTGTAGGTTTCGCCAACAGAACCACTTGGTAATGTCACGGGTTTGTCACGGGGAGAGACTCAGGTGCAGAAGAACAGGACCGGTCTCAATATGAATAACAAAAAACTCTCTTTAATGAGGCAACAAGTTAAAAAAAGATCAGGACAGGGCCGAAACAGGTAGGTCAGGAAAACACAGGGCACAAGGAAGACGGAACTAAAGACAACAATCCAGCAGGAGACAAGCGAAAGACTGACTCAATACATAGGGGGGGAGACAGGTGTGGCTGAGGGCATGAGAATTAACCAATCAAGGAGACAGGAGTGGCTGAGGGCAGGTGAAGGGAATTAACCAATCAAGGAGACAGGAGTGGCTGAGGGCAGGTGAAGGGAATTAACCAATCAAGGAGACAGGAGTGGCTGAGGTCAGGTGAAGGGAATTACCAATCAAGGAGACAGGAGTGGCTGAGGTCAGGTGAAGGGAATTAACCAATCAAGGAGACAGGAGTGGCTGAGGGCAGGTGAAGGGAATTACCAATCAAGGAGACAGGAGTGGCTGAGGTCAGGTGAAGGGAATTAACCAATCAAGGAGACAGGAGTGGCTGAGGGCAGGTGAAGGGAATTAACCAATCAAGGAGACGGAGGAGACATAGAGGGAACACAGGAGACACGGAACAGGGCGTTACAGGTAAGGCTTAGGAACAGATTGTGATTGGGCTAAAATACTTTTGCAGCATTATTTTTACATCATTTACGTAAGAGAAGTGAAGCAAAATAAGTAAATGTTGACTTTGTTTCACATCGGTCCAGTAGATGAAAGTCCATGTTTGTCTGACCCCACCGTCCACACAGACCTCGTCCCTAGTGATGGTGAGATGAAGCCAATTGGTTCGAGAAAGGGTTCATTTCTCGAAGCTTCATGTGCTCACGAAACCCCCTACTGGCCAAGTGCATAATCACAGGCAGCTGTATCTGAACCACATCATGTGATGCATTGATTGGTTGTGTCTGTTATGGCTGTTGGGAATGACTATGAATTACACAAATGTATGACCAAATCATTTCTGTACATAAATTATCACATATGTGCATAATAAAATATGTTTTGAATGTATTCTGTGTGTGTAAATGTTCCCAAAATGATAGTATCATATGATACGGCAGGTTGTGTAATAATGTTATTATGTCACTTTAGGAAAATGGCATGGGCTTAAGCAGGCAGAGGACAGTGAACGTGTGTGTGTGTGTGTGTGTGTGTGTGTGTGTGTGTGTGTGTGTGTGTGTGTGTGTGTGTGTGTGTGTGTGTGTGTGTGTGTGTGTGTGTGTGTGTGTAACTAGGAAGAGGGGACTGAATATGCTTGTATAACTTGGACAGTGATGTACAGGACAAGGGACATTTTATTTATTTTTATTCAGAAATAACAGTTTCTCAACAGTTCCATCTTACCACCTATCCTTCTCTCCTAACTCTCCAAACTATCTCTCTCTCTAAACTCTCCAAACTCTCAACCAACAACCCACATGTTGAATGGAGCCTGAGGGGTTTATATTGCTGTCAAACCTCCCGGCAATATCTGAACCACTTCCCGAAGCAGTCACGTGGTACAGCCGGGCAGCGAGGCTTCGGACGTCATCATTTTTGGCTCCTCCCCTAAATGAAGCAAGCCTCGATACGCGCTTCGAGGAAACGCCCCCTCCATTACTCGACACACGCTTCGAAGCAGGCCCGGGGTGGGTAATCGGGAGAATCGGGAGAGTTCCCGGTGGGCCGCTTCACTTCTGGGCCGGTCGAGAATTGTATTTGTTGACATTTGTCACGTTCGTCCATCTTCTCTTAAAGTGGGCTACACACGTTCCGCATTCTGACAGCACAGCCTCTGCATGGGTTGTACCATGCGAGGAAGTTCACCCCTCCCAAATATTAGAGTTGGTTCAGTCCATTATGGAACCAACCAACACAATTTGGGAGAGGAGCGCTTCCTAATCGAGTTGGTTCGGCCCTTCGCTGTCTTTTCCAAAAAGTTTTCTCAGCTCCTGATAGCTGGGCCGGCCCGACCGCAACGATACGCGTCAGGGAGGATGGACGGGAGGAAGAGGGCAGGAGGGGCTGGAAAAGCCAGGTTGAGTAAAAGAAAGGCATTGGAGGAGGATGCTGCCAAATGTGCCAAGCTTACAGATTTATTTTCAAGAGGACAAACACAAGTGGCAACAGGTAAAGAGAGACAAAGGCCTAATGATTAGCAACATAACTATTCGGCTAACATTGTAGCCTTGATTAATATCATTGCAGCGTTGTCAACCTATTCCCAAGCAAAATATTAAATTGAATTACAATATTAGCCTTTTTATATCACCCAACATATGGCGATCCATAGACTCTGCAAATATTATGGAAATATTGATCTAAACTATTGATATTGATTTTGAAGTATGCAGTAATATCACTCTTAATTTTTCTTTGTAGCTTCGGAGCAGCAGATAAGAGTCTCCTGCTGAAGATGATGAGCCCGACATTTGCAATGAGGCCATGACTACAGGGACAGGTAGAGAGGATAACAGAGAAAACAATATGAATTAAAGTTATATATTCTAAGAAAGAGCAGTATATGACAGTACTTGATGAACCAATATGCATTGTTTGCTCAGAAGTGGGTGTAGTAAAGGAGTAAATCACCACTATATAATACTCATGCAGAAAAATGATAATGACCATGACAATGACGGCCCCCATGAGGTCTCACTCCAACAAATCTGGCCTACTGCCTAATCTGAGTCTGACACCCCTGCTATGCCCTTCTGCCTTTTTTAATGTTATGCATATTTTTTGTTAACTTCTCATCTTAAGTGGATTATTATTGTTGTATTTAACCTTTACATTATTTGTTGGACCATGGTATTAATAAAAGAACTACAGGATAGTAAGTGCTGAACTGTTGCTTCATTTATCCAATTTCCACTACCATGAAAAAAGTGGGCTGGTCTTGAGCCTGAAATTCCCGGGCTGAAAAGTGGCCCCACTCCGGCCCTGCTTCGAAGCGTCGGCACATCTCGTAACAACGCTACTCGTCGCGAAGCCGACGTCCTCCCTGCGTTGACGGTGCGTCTCAGACGCCGCAGCACATCCTCACGGCCAACCTGTCCAACGCAGACGCTCGGTCAGAGGCCAAACTACGACGCTCTCGATTCCTCTCGGTGGCCTCAGCTTGGATGATGTGTCAGTTTGACTTCAGCATACAGGATAGAAATAGAAACTAAACAAGCAGAAACTAAATCCGGAAATGGCACACGGCGCTCATGAAGAGGATGTCGCTCCTTTCCTCGGAAATAATTACAAGGCAGCTCACGGGAATTCAAACAGAGTGCAACAAGCCAGACAGATATATCAATGGTTGTTATATAATGAGGATGACTGTGCGGGGATGGTACCGGTCATACAAGAACGCTTGTATGCTTGTTTTTCTCTCTCGAGTGCGTGTCTGGATCAGTCCTGTTGTTCAAGTCAGTGCATTTCCGTTTGCCTCATGATTTAGGATTCAAGAGGTATTTCATATATATATAAATGTAACCTGCGTGTACTGTATGTGTATGCCTGGGTGCATACGTGCTAACCAGCACTGACTTTATTCTGTCTGCATAACAGTGGGATAATTAACATCTTCACCTGGCTCTCGGTTTGTTCGTTTAAAAAAGCTCAATTAATCACGGGGACAACGTTGGGAAAGAGTCAGAGCCACCAAGCGTGAAATTACCGTTCCCAGGGCCCGGGCTCAAACGTCCATAAACAGTGCTCCTGCCAGCCTCCCCTCTGTACCCGACTCTTCAGCTCATACGATACGGAGGGAGCGGGGAGAACAAGAGCAAGACGGGCCAGCAGAGGTGGTAAACGGGAAACAACGTGGAATAGAAACGAAGCGGGAGATCCGAGGGAGTCGAGTTGCTTTGTGAGACCCCACCACGCGGGCGGAGCGATCTGGTGGGCCAAGTATCTGGAATGCCGACTGCGAGTGAGCGCTCTGGGCAAATCAATAACTTTTAACTTTCCAACATGGGAGCAGAAAGAAACTCTTTACATCACATCGACGCCGCATCCCATGGCCGGTGTTCAAGTGGAGAAGCGGCGGTTCTGGGAGCAGCTTGTGTGAATCCTCCAGGACACCCACGCTCCTAACCTCTCCCGCTCTACCTACTGCAACCCCCCCCCCCCCCCCGCCGCCGCCCACCGCGAGCCGCCGGCAGCGTCAACAGTCTTTGTACTTAACCTCACACATCACAGCTAACTCGTATATCAATGTTGTGTTGAGACAGCGGAGAACGGATACGTGCCTATTTCTGACTCGGTGGGAGTGGACGATGGTGTGTGTGTGTGTGTGTGTGTGGACGTCCTGATCCTGATGGAGGTGTATGTTTCGTGAGCACTGAGAAAGCGTTGTCTATATATTCAGGTTTCTGAACCCGAGTCTATGGACACATGCAAATGAGCAGGAGACTCATAACGTTATGAGTCTCCTGCCACATGGGTTTATGGTTATATATTTATACTGTCACGTTAGTTTATTGGTTCCCTGGTTTTCGTTGCTAAAACTAGGTGCAATTATATAAATTAAAGAAAAACAACACGACATAGCCAATGCAAAGGTTTCAGGGAGGTCCTGAGCCCAGACCGATGGGCTCCACTGACCACGACGACTGGAGGGCCGAACCTTAACAAATCATCTCTATGAAGGGCGCTTCTTGCCCAGACGGTAGGATTCATAATACCGCACGTTTTATATCCTCAACGTAGCTTTTAGCCCTTGGCAAAAATGCGAAACGCTCGTCGCAGTCCAGCACATAGTCTAAGCCGCCACCCAAAAAGCTAGCTAAATACAGTTGTACACCCTCCCGGTGAAAGCAAAAAAACATAAACGATAGTAGACAAACGAACGGCGTTAAAGCTGTTTGATAACAGGAGCGTGTTCAAATTATAGTGATGTTGTTTCGCCGATGTACTCAATTTGCGGGCGCCATGACAGCTTGTTTAAAAAGAAGCTAACCGTGCTAGCCCAGTCAAACTGCCCTGCCGTTAGCTCGCTAGCTAGCTTACGTTAGCAGGTTAAAATGGTGGGTCGGGACGAACAAGTGTATTTACGACAAACTCCCGCCGGTTGTGGCGGAAGTTATGTGTTTGTTATGTTTTCATCGCCGTGTATTTATTTATTTATTTGTATGCGTGTTACTCGCATAACACAAAAAGTATTAAACCGAATCGCATGAAATTTGGTGGGATGATTGGTTATTATCCGGGGACCATTTGATTAGATTTTGGGATCAATCAAGTCAAAGGTCAAGGTCATGGAAAGGTCAAAATCTTCTTTTTACCATAGCACGGTTTTAAATACAATTTTTATCCAATTGGCATGCAACTAATGCCAACATGTTCATAATTCAATGCCCAATCTTGTGATATGCGAAGGTATGCGCTCTACCGAGTGCCCGTTCTAGTTAACACTGTTGTCGCACACACCCATGCACACAACTGTTGTTGCTCTACAGCTGCTCTGCTAATGCGCTCACAGCCACAAACAGACGGTCCGCTCACTGTTGCTGCTCAGAATGATTTATCTCAGAGCCTGTATCCCAACACTGGTTATTTCATTTCTATATATAACAATTGACAATTAACATAACAATGTTGAGCTTGAACTGGGTTAGTCGTGAATGTGGATTTATTAGGGATAAGAGAATAGTTTGAAAAGACCAAGAGGTCTATTTTGGTACAGGGTGAATAAATATTACTTTCCAAGACAATCTCACCTACGTCATTGCTGCAGTAATCAGCCGTGCAGATGTGAGAAAGTTTACATCATTTCTTCCATCACTTTTTTGCCAGTGCCACACCTTGAATGCAGAGAGAAAGTCTGCACCATGTACCTCATTCACACAGTTTATTGAGTCTCACCTCCCTCTGTGACCGCAGGCTTTAGACTTTGGGCGTCATGTTTGAGAAACACTTATTAACTAGTTTGTTTCCTATGCAGTGCCATTATCATTATTAGATCCTCCGTTTTATTAACAGAGATCCACAGGAGGATTGCAAAGGAGGAAAGTAACTGCAGCTCTTTGATGGAAGCGGGAGCCATACGATATGCAAGAAATAAAAACTGATTAAGATTGAGATTAAGGCCACATTTACACATAGCCGGGTATTTACAGAAACGAATATTTCTGCCCCTCCGTTTTCAAAAATAACGTCGTACATAGAAGGTCGTTTTCAAAAAAGTTTCTGTTTATATGAACTTGCATAAATACGCCCCCGGGCACCATCATAACTATGCCAAACCTGCAGTCGGCAGAGTAACGAGAAGGATAAAGACATGCAAACCAATCAGAATTCTCAAAACCAACAACAACTACGAAAAACACGACCAACTTCCTTTTCCTTTAGAGTAAATATGGCGCGAGGTTCATTTGTATGGACAGACAGCGAAGTGGAGCTGCTGCTTCGAGTCGCCTTCGATTATAAGGCAAATAAAGCACTCGATAATGTGGATTGGGAATCATGCCAAACTAAATATAGGGATATGTTGGCACTGTTCTGAGAACAGTCCCCGTCCGAGACCTCCGAGGAGTATCCTCCTGTCAAGGAGGAAATAACTCAGGCACACCGAAGCAAACTAACTGTAAACAGGACGCTCACATGACGTGAAGCATTGTTAGTCGCATACTGTGACGTTTGACAACCTAAAACTCTGTTTGACCTCGTTCACACGCAAACACAAAAACAGAGTTTTCAGAAATCTCCACTTTGGCCGGAGTTTTTAGAAATGACCGTTTTCCGTGATAAAACGTCCGTTTTTGTGTAAATGAAAGGTCAAAACGCATGAAAATATATGCGTTTTCCCATCGTGTAAACGGGGTCTCAGTGCCGATCAGATCACGTCTCGTCTAGTCAACTTTCATTTTTGGATCAATTTCCACACAATTATGAGATGTGTTGAGAGGATTTGAGAGAGAGACAATGGTTGGTTATTCAAAAGCAAAGCACCAGTCAAACAGCAATGACAAAACACACACACAAATATACACAAAGTGACACACACAGCCGCACATCGTTGCAGACACACACCATTGCTTCAGGTCGGAGGGGACGAACGTTTCAATCTTCTGGACACATTTGTGATGAGCCTTGTGTTTCGCTTGTCCTCGGGGAACCGGCACAGATAATTAATTTGGTTTCATAAACTTCTGTTACCATGGGGGGGACTCGGAGCTCGGAGTAAACAAATATTTAAATTAGTACACCCAGACGTGCTCATTCCCAGGTAATCCACATGGAATAATCATGTAAGTATATGCCTGCGTCTGCAAACTGTATATGACTTGTGCGTACTTTCCTCTCCTCGTGTCCTCGTGCCTCGTGTCTCGTCATCAGTCTCAGCCCGAGGACATGTTCACATTCAAAGTTCGCTTCTCGCAAAGCACGGTCAAAACACCCGGATGTGACTTGATCCTCCCACTTTACCCAGGATGCATCAGAGGAGACTTGTGCGTACTTTGGCCAGCAGATATCCCAGAATGCATTTCACCAGCAACCGGAAACAGTAGCGGAGGAGAAAATAAACTACTGACAGTTGACTTTTTAGAAATACTACTGTTGTTGAGTCACGGAATGTCATTTTAGGATGTTTTGTTTATTTGACTGTAAAAGATAATTTACAGTGAATAATTAGAGTAAACTCAGGAGCAAGAACAGCTGATGTGGTGACGTCATCAAGTCAGCTGCTGCTCCAATCGCAGAAAGACCAGAAAGACCGTCTCGTGTACTTTGAATTGAGAAACGGCGAGAGTTTCAGGGACGAAAGTGTTGACGCCAGGCGGCTCGCGAGCAGCTGACAGACGGAGAATGTGGGCCGGTTTCTGGGTTGCAATCAAATCCCTATAAACAGAGTGATCATTCACTCCGGCTAAACTCGACCGCATTACACGCCAACCGGTGAGGGCGCACGTCTTCTCTCGCACACGCTACACGCAGCAGAAACGTTTACGGGGACTTTTGCACACGCCGGAAATCTCGACACGCGTTTTGTCCGCGTGTGAGTAAATCTCACTCGCGTAAATGGTGGAGGATGAAAATGACGTGAAATGTAAAAGTCAGGAAGGTGTTGGAAATGAAAGAGATTACGTTTAATCCACGAATCCTTCTTGGGGGGTCAAGAGTGCTCCAGTGTGTCTTTTGGGTTTCGCTGTATTAAACGACGTGATGTTTGAGAGGCGGCGTAGAAACTGTGCCTTTGTTGTTGTTGATGTTTGATAAGCGCCCTGGTAATTTAGTATTCAGGGAAAACTTTGCAGGCAGATGGCTCAGAATGACGAAATAAAAGGAGAACTTTTGCACCCCGAGGATGGAATTTAGCTTTTGATCTCGGTGAGAGACAACAAACTCCGGAGTGTGTGCCTGAAAACAATAAAGTGTGCTTCTCCGTTCGAACAGTCACAGAAAAAAAATCCTTGGGCTGCACGTCAGAGCCGATCAAGAATGTCTTCCGTCTCAGTCTGGAGCAATAAACTGGGAGCTTACCTGTGCACTTACTCCACTCAGAGGGAGAATCGGCGGGCATGGAAACACCAAGTCAGGGAAAAGAAAAACTCTTATTGACTTCACAAGCTTCGTAATGCTTCTGCCGCAGGGCCCGCTGCTCATGTGGACATTGCTCCTGGACTTGTTTTGTTATAAACTCCCCCCCCCCCCCCCAGAGCTCCGGCTGCACCGAAACACGACCGAACGTCCGGCTCGGCTCGCTACGCCGCGAACGGAGAGCTGAGAATTGTTCGTGGGCTACATCGTCCCGTATCAGTTGTGCGTTTTCTGCCTTAACCCTCCTGTTACCTTAGGGTCAGTTTGACCCCATTCAATGTTTAACCTCCTGTTACCTTAGGGTCAATTTGACCCCATTCAATGTTTAACCCTCCTCTTACCTTAGGGTCAGTTTGACCCCATTCAATGTTTAACCCTCCTGTTACTTTTATATTTACTAACATATTTTACCCTCGGGGTCAATTTGACCCCAGCAATTAAAACCTCCAGAAAATTATTAGAATTAATATTGTTTCCCAAGTTTAAGTGTGAGGTACTTTATGTTTGTTTGTTGACTTCCTAAATATCCCTTTAAATATATAAAAAAGTTGATATTTCTTATATGTTTGACACAGTGAAAAACAGCCTGGGGTCAAATTGACCCCAAAGAACACCGACATTAAACATTGAATGGGGTCAAATTGACCCTAAAGGTAACAGGAGGTTAAACACGACACACGCTTTCCCCCTGCAGAGGAACTACTTGAACCGCTCACTCAGCGATTTCCCGAGTCCCCGTCTGCATATTTGCAGCTGGACTGAAGTGAGAAGCGCGCCGATCGTTTCAGGAAGTGGGAGGATTCAGTTTGTGCGTCAAGATTCTCTCTTCACGAGCATTAGATCCTGACTGATGACAGTCCTCCATACGTCAACAGTGACACCTCCACCATGAAGGCCAGTCCAACATCTGCCCCTGTGCAGCTAGAGCCACCGACCGCCATGGCAGCGGGCAACAACATGTCATCTTTACAAAAATAAGACAAATGTCCTCTCTGAGTTTGAGTATTTCGGTTTAAAGACAAAGCATTCCGGGTTGAGGATCCGGGCGGGTCCATCCGTCTCGCTGTCTTTGGCATTGACAGCGCCTCTATTGTCACGGCTGAGAAACGGTTTCCCGCTATTTGCATTTTTATTGATGCTCCAAATTGCAAAAAGCTTTTTCCTCCTTCTGTCTTTGTCTTTACGTTGAGGAGGGAGAAAAACCCTCATTTGTTCAAGCAGGTCCTCTATAAATCACGATCGCAGGGCGAAGTGAGCCGAACTCGTCATCTCTGAATAAAACATCAGGTTGCAGGCAGAGCACACTGGAAGCGGTTCTCCCTTTTGCTCTTTGAAATTTGCTGTACCAGCTTTCTCTGAATTGCAGAGCTGGAACTAATAACTGAAGTGGGAAGAAAGCCCAGTGCTCACGCGGATTGCATTCACAGTTCACGATTCGGAGTTTCTCTGCTACTGTAACGGAGTTAGAAATGCACTCTGTCATTTCTTGTTTTCAATGTATTGTATTTTATTTTTGTTTGTTGTTCAACGATATTGTTGAGTGTTTGTGAATTTCATTTTAATGAGCTATTTTTATTTACCGTTATTTTTAAAAATCTGTTTCCTGCGGAAATTGCTTCCCATCTCTGTTGCACTTCCTGCTCCTGAGTCCCGTCTTTCCCTCACAATGGCTTTGTATTGCTGAAGGTGAGTTGAGTGAAAAACGATGTCGCACAATTTTGGCTCTATTCTTTCATAAAAAGTAACCGTTGATGTTACACACGGTGATGGTCGCTAATACGATCACGGCGTCCAGCTGTCGTGTCATTTAGACCGTCAAAATATACGTTTGGTGGCGGTTTCATTGAGCCACTTTGGCGCCGTTTGTTTAGCTACATCCGGTCGCCCCGACGTATGTTTTCCTTGTATAAATTGTGTTGTTTTGCTTGTCTAGGACGTGGAAGTGCAGAGACAGATCAGAAGGCAATGTGTGTGTTTCATTTTCTTCTGCAGAATAAATAAGTGCTAGGAAAATCCACCATCTGAGTCGACTTCTTCCATGCCCGTTTCACATCCGTTACACTACCTCGGCGTCAAGAACATGCAACAGATACGACATGCGATGAGGGGGCGCCCTGTAATTGGTCAGACGCATTGATTGCCTCACTGTTTCCTGCACAAGTACAATATAGATTGGGCCATTAGCACCGCCGCTACCCTGTAGCAACAAACAACAGCATCTGCACTCTTGATGAGAGCGCGATTACTTATCAGTCGGAAAATTACTGTGAAATCCGAGCCACGCACACTCCTCTCCTTCTTTTTCCTTCTCTCACTTTCTTTGAGAATGAGCAAGCGGGTGACATGTCATTGTTTATGTATTTATTCATTGTGAAGCAGGGATTACTGACGTTACAAGGTCATTCAAACGGATGAGTGAATCCTCTATTGACTGAAATGTAAATACGGGCTCACACCGGACTCCAGTCGCCCAGCTGAAGGTACAGCAGCCGTCTCTTTATTGTCCTTCATCGTCGGCTAGAGGAGCAAAAGTGTTTTCCTTGAACTGATGATTAACTTGGCCCCGCCTCCATTAGGGTGCAGGGATGTTGAGGAATGGAAAACCAGAAGATGAGATCTTGATATTGATCGGACAATCTAAACCAGAGGGCCCCTTTCAGTTTAAATTGAATTACAGCAATGCAATAACGCTTTTTACACCTGTAACCTTTGTTGTAAATATTATGGAAATTATCTGCAAAAGCTTCATGGCTAAATGGGAAAAAGTGCCAACACTGGTGTCAGGGAACACTTCCTTTTGCTTTTTATACAAAATGCTTAGCATTAACTTAGCAGCAAACAAATATTTGCTATGTAGAGAAATCGTGGAGTTATGCCAACCTGAGCATTGTTAGCATCGTTAGCTGTGCGCCACCTGCTCAGCCGTGGAGAGGCAATAGAGGCATTTTGTATTGGACACCTTTCAAAGGATATTACAAATACAAGGATATTTTCATTACGACTCGACAATCTCCCAAAATAGCTGAGTACTGCAGTTAATGTTACATAAACAGGAGTACATCCTTTATTTGGGGACTGTTTTCATCAGAGCCTGAGAGTTCTTATGGCAGCAGGAGGCTTTTTCAGACCCAGAGGGAGAGCTGTGCCCCAGAGGAAGAAGCTTTTATAGGCAACGCTTGTTATGTTACTTTTTTTGGTTTCGTTCCTGTGGAGTTTGTTGACAATGCCATGAATACAGATTGTATGCGCACATAAGTCATATTAAAAGATGTTTTTGGGACAAAAAAAAGGCCAACTAGGTCTCTTGAATTTGGGAGAAAACCGGGTTTAGTACTAAACTCAGAAGTCTTGCTTTAAAGGTTTTTTTCTTCTTTTTTTAAAATGTCCACAATGTTTATTTTCAGCTTCACCAGACGAGTTGAGCTGCAGGTGTCAGAGGTGAGGATACACAATAAGTCAAACTGGCAGTCGTGGTTTTCCTTTGTGTGAAGGGGCGACTGAGACCAGCAGACCTTCCTGTCTGCTTTTGGCTGATCCATCCATCCTCTCGACTTCCGCTGCTCTCCAACAGTGTTCTGTCAAATCCTGCTAAGCTGCTCATCTCTTCATCACATCCTTCTTTCTTCTCTTTTATCATCCATTTGACACTTCCTCCGAGGGGGTAAAATTGAGTAATCTGTCTGTCTGTCAGAGCGAAAGGTCGTTAGCCGGGGAGCGGGAAAGGGCAGGACAGGAGGAAGGGCACCTCAAGGTAATTATGAACGTATTGGCTTTAAAATGTATTCAAGAAAACGCTGCTTTAATACCTTCAATCTTGTTGATGAAGGATTTCAGCAGAAAAGCATTAAATAAGTTTGAAGCACAGCAAATTAAAGCTTGAATAATCACATTTTAGAGACACATGTCAGCGTCTCCATGTTTAGACCTTCTGGTCGCTGCAGTTCCTGAACACGGCTCGAGTGCCGCTTCTAACAACGAACAGTGGACGTCTTTAAACCACAAGGGCTCCGAAGTCTTTAAAGAGAGAGTTGTTTATGACTGAAGGCGACACCAACATAATACAAGGAAAATAGTGTTTTCTATAAACGATGAACTGTTTTTGAAAGGTTGTCTGATCCGCAACGTGTCCAGTTCCCGTGTGAACATGAACCCGCTCACCGGCTGTCAAACGCAGACGCTTCGTCCCGCCACTCGCCGCCTGACGCCGAGGCACAAGGCGCCCTTTAGTGCGAGTACGAGACCCGCCGGACTTTAGAGGAACCGCGACATGAATCCCGTCACTGTCGACGCTCGGAGAGATTCGCTGAGAGGGTCACGACACGCAGAGCGGACAGACTCTGGCACAGCGGGAGGGAACAAACACGGGACTGTCGACCAGACGGAGCGTCCCCGTCCCCCGATGTTGTTGAGTTATTTTGAAGTTCTGTGTTTTCCATATTTTTAAGGCCAATCATGACGTGTTTCTGAAAACTAAGCGATTAACCGCGTGCTACGCGACCGCTAACCGACGCGTTAGAAAGGGACTGTTAAGGTGCGTTCACACCAAAAGCGAAACTATTTTTTCGCGCGACCGAATCCCCTGAGAAGTCAACGTACAGACGTTTGGGGCGCCGCGATGTGGGCGACGAGATGTGGGCGACGCGTTTCCAGCGGCGCAATTTTCGCCCCGAGTTTAAATATTTCCACTTTGAGGCGTCATCTCGCAACTCGGGCCAATCGGCTCTTGAGTTCTCTCTCGTAGCTGGAAGCGGAAGTCTTTCAGACGTAACGGTGACTTCATCGGTGAAAGTGACCGAGCTGAGTGAGCCTACGGGTGATGTCATCAACCCAAACACGAGGGCGTCAGTGTGTGGGACGTCCACAACAAGTATAAAGCAGAACTAGTGGTGAGTTATTCTGGTGGATGAAGGAGATGATAACGGTCTTTACGGAGACGAGACACGGAGATAAGCCCCGCCCCTCACGGAGCGTCTCGACGCTCATGGCGTGAACACGGCGAACGGTCGAGCGAGTAAACTCACGCGTTTTGGGCGACGCGAAAAATCGCTTTGCTTTTGGTGTGAACGCACCTTAACAGAGTTCATTTCCAGAGAATCAGTAAAAGAGACGCATGATACAGTCGGTGCTATCTAACCATTGAAGATTTTTGTTTTCACCTCAGTAAAAATCTAGTTTCCTCACATTGAAAATGTGCATTCAAAACAGGTGGGACTGGCTGCAGAAGTACACGCATCCTTTCCATTGTGTATGTGCCACTCTTGGTGATTGCTATTCACCCTGCGACCTCTCCTCAGTATTCATGCACAGTCGGGTGCGGGCCGCATACTTGTTCTGGATCATCCCGCCAATAAAAATTCTCATCCCAAATGGAACGCTGGATCGCCGACAGCAGCCGATCCCGATCGGATCGAACTCCGACATCGAGGATCGGAGCGGCTCCCTCGTCGAATTCAGCCCCAACATGTGCGGAGCGGCGCTTCTGACATGAATGTGTTGCGTAACCAGTAAACCATCTGGCAGGAAGCAAGATAAGTACTGCGAAAACAAACGACGTGACCATAAGAGAATGAACTGAACTAGGAAAGGCCCGCGAGAGCAGAGCGGACGGTGAGCCGGTGGGATAATTGGTCTGCGATGTGGAAGAAGAGGAGGAGGTGTTGAAGAAGAAGATGAGATCTCAGGAAAGGTGGAGAGGAGGAGAGAAAGAACGAGTTCGTGGACAGCTGGCTGCTGAAGGCTGCGGGGGAAGAGAGGGAGAAGAGAGGGAGAAGAGAGGGAGAAGAGAGGGAGAAGAGAGGGAGAGGGGTTGCTTCCTAATCTTGTTGTTTTTCCGCCTGTGATGTCTCCCATCGAACCCGGTTTGCCCCACGCTCGTCTGAGTCCACAAACACAACACGCCACTCTCTTTTCCCGTGCAACTCGGCACTATGTCAACCGGCTGCGTGCCAGCCTCCACCGACAGCCCCGTTCACACAAAGGATGACGCTCGACACACACTGACGGGCAAACACACACACGTGAGCGCACAAACACACACACAACCTGCAGCAGCAGCAACTTTCCCCAAAGTCAACACCCTCTTTTGGAACATCAAAGACATTTTGATTCACCGGACAGAGAACGTGAGGGGAATTGAGTATGTGAGTCCAGAGAAAGGCCGAATCAGCATTCCTCATCTTCTCACGCACGCAGCAGGAGAAAGGACAGGTCGATACCGAAGGGGCATTTCATTATCGCCACAGCAACAGCGCCTCCTACTGGTGGGCAACAAAGATGCAGGAGAGATTCTTGTCCAGTTTAATATTTAATATAAATAACAATGTCATGGAGCGTTATGAAAGAGAAAAGGAGCACACATTGTTCATTTGATTTTTTGTGTGAGAACCTACAACATCTCCGTATAATTTTATTAATATTCTTATTTTGTAGTTTTATTGTACGATATTTCTCTCAATTCAGATTTGAATTCAGGGGTTCACCCTAAACATACATGGGCGAGTTAATGGATGGATTCATGTTTTTTTAAATTTTATTATGTTGTTATGTTATATATTTTACTGTACCCTTCAGAAGGGATTTCTTTCTCAAATAAGGTGGATTCGAGGATGGTTTTCAAGTTTTGAATCGTTGGTTTTCAATTCTACGGTGTTATTACCTCTTAAACCACAGATGTAATCCATTTAAATACCATAATGTATTTAATAATCTACATCCAGTAACTGATCCTGTGCATAAAATGTACTTTTTTAGTTAAGACTTCACTGAACTGAAATTCCAAATCGCAACTAAAAGTTAAATATGACATTAAACACATAAATAAAGAGCATAACAGAAATAAATTGTTATTAATGATCCAAGATTGGTAGATCTCAACAATAGTAAGATGAGAAAGTTAAGACAAATGTACACAGGAACACATTACACTATAAACAATTCACGACAACTTCAATAACAGTTAGAGTATAAAAACTTAATCATAATGGTCTAAAAAGTAGTCGGATTAAAACATTGGCCTTATTACCCACTCCCATTGAAAGACAGGAGGGGGCAGACTATTAGAAGAACCTTTACTTGATAAAACAGCTAATTCTAAAAGGATATACACTACCGTTCAAAAGATTGGGGGCATCCAGACAATTTCTTCCATGAAAACTAACTTTTATTTATCAAATGAATTGAAAATTGAATTGAAAATATAGTCAAGACATTGACAAGTTTAGAAATAATGATTAATATTTGAAGTATTAATGTTGTTCTTCAAACTTCAAGCTCAAAGCAAGGCCAGTTGTATAGCTTATATCACCAGCATAACTGTTTTCAGCTGTGCTAACATAATTGCACAAGGGTTTTCTAATCAGACATTAGTCTTCTAAGGCGATTAGCAAACACAATGTACCATTAGAACACTGGAGTGATAGTTGATGGAAATGGGCCTCTATACACCTCTGGAGATATTTCATTAGAAACCAGACATTTCCACCTAGAATAGTCATTTACCACATTAACAATGTATAGAGTGTATTCTTGATTAATGTTATCTTTATTGAAAAAACAGTGCTTTTCTTTGAAAAATAAAGACATTTCTAAGTGACCCCAAACTTTTGAACGGTAGTGTAGGTCGAAATGAAATGAACATAGGACATAAAACATAACCAGACATCTCCATTTAGCTTTAAATTGCATATATTAAATCATGAAATACGCTTGAAATGACGTCATTAGTTTAACCTAAAGACACAGACCAAAAGAGCCACGGCCAATGTCAGTGTGACCTCAGAATCAGGATGTAACAAACAGATATGAGCCCACCGGGACCAGCAGCGGCGGTTAAACGACATCAGCGATCAATAAGACACTCACACCTTCGTCCGGAGTCATCACGGAGAGCTGTGAGGGAGGGAGCGCCGTCATCTCTTCACTCGCGCTGCATCTGGCCATGTGTTTCTTTCACTTACCTTCACCATTATTGATTTGGTCATCGAACAGAAGTCCAGAATGAGCAAAGTTGTATTCTGTCAGGTTGAGCCGACGCCCCCCTTGATGCAGAGAGGACGCTTCGGAGGCACGGCGGGAACAGGGAGCTCAAGACGAGAGGAACTTGACCCATAAAGGACCCTCTAATGGTCAAAGCCATTTTAACATGAGCATTTAATTTAATTTACAGGCACTACCATCATAAAAAAGTGTTTTTATGCACTGGTCAAGATTAAAATATTTGTCCGTTTTGCTTCCAAAGCATATCTTCTAACGCTCTTACAGACATAAGGAAAGAAATAATCCAAATCACACATTTAGGTGTTTATTTTACAACGCGTTATCTTTTGGGCTTTATCCAGTGTTACGATGTCTGTTCTGGAAACGTCTGCAATTTCCAGAAGCATATATTTAATAGATAATACATCATTTGCATATTTAAACATAATATTTTCGAAAAACTTGTAATTAAAAACATATTTCTCTTAAACTAATCCACTGGGGTAGTTTCATGGTGATGCATGTTATTTAAATCCTCAATATTTACTTACCTGCAGGGTTAAACATTACATATCTCTATTACACACAGGAACCACGAATAGGGCCACAAATCATACTCTGCAAGAGATTAATAACTTATGACCAACAGCCTCTTTCACATTTTGACTACGGTATTCACATAGAAAACATTACTGACCTGTTTGTATTCAAGTGCTCCGCTAACCGAAGACAACAAGACTAAGACACGATACACATCATTAACTTGACTTTTCCTGAAGTGATGCATAACTTTTCTTCTGGGAACATTTTCTGATTAGTAGCAATATTTAAGTTGCCAGTTAGTGATAAAAAAAAGAAGAAATCCCCTATTGCGCCTCCTTTTATTCCCTTTGATTGATGATCACGACACGAGAAACGCAAACAACCTCCAACGAGTGACTTCATTCTCACTGCAGACCTGATGGCTTCTGAGAAAGTGTTTCTAAACGGTCGTGATGACGTTCTCTCTAAGTCTCCTTCTCCTCAGGCTGACGATTACAAACAAGTAAACAAGTGGATCGAGGTCCAGATGTGTTGCAGCTCTGCAAGTCATCAAACTGTCTGCAGGGTTCTTCCTGCAGATGAATAAAAAATAAACTCTCTGAAGAGAAAACATCGACAGCAAAGGAGGATTCATACCAGCCAAAAGGATTTTTCCAGACCCGGGCGGCTCTTGTCCTTATTAATAGTTTATTTCAAACCTATTATGCATGAATCAATTATTAATGATCTATTAATAAGCAATAAGTTGTAACTTTAAACCTGTATCCCGTGTCCTTTGAGTGGTACCAAAGCAATTACAAATGCAGTGTTAAACGTACAGAACGTCCCAAATTCTGCACAAAGTACGTTTGTGTTGCAGAGAGGCCGGACCTAGAGGACGGCTCTGTGTAACCCACTGATTGGCTCAGGGAGGAAACACTTTTAATTGGCCAATCCAGGACCCGAGTCCTAATAAATATCCGGGTCAAGGGAGGTCACTTCCTGTTTGGTTTGGGTGCAGACAGCGGTCCGGTTTTTGAGATGATACAAACCTTGTATCCGATGAAGATGGCGAGCTGCCCACGAGTTGGATGAACACAACTGCCCACTGTGACAACGTTTCTTGTTCATTATAAATATGTGTACTTGATTTATTTTTATGTTCAGTAAAATCCCTTAACTATTAGGCTATTAGGCTCTATAACAGATCACCTCTTGCCAGATCCTAGTGCAATAACTGTAATAATAACTTCATATTTACACTATGTTGATCTGCACTTCACACATTTCATTTTCATTTACACTACACACATACACACACTTTGCATTTTGCACACTCTGTCTACATTTAATATTTTTATATTTAATTAAATTTTACATTGCAGTCATTAGTATTGTATTGTGTATGCATATATGTTGTATATATATATACATATATATTTTATTTTGTATTTTATATTTTACTTTGTATACTTTGCACAGTCATTGTATTATATTTGTGTGTGGATATATTTATATATACATATATGTTTCATTTTATATACATATATTTTACTTGTATACATCTATATCTTTCATCCCAGTTTTTTATATTTTATATTTTATATTCTATTCTCGTGTGTTTAGTTTATTGGTGCTGCTACTGTGACGACAAATTTCCCCTTGGGGATTAATAAAGTATATATCTATCTATCTATCTGTCTTAACCCTCCTGTTACCTTTATATTTACTGACATATTTTACCCTTGAGGTCAATTTGACCCCAGCAATTAAAACCTCCAGAAAATTATTAGAATTAATATTGTTTCCCAAGTTTAAGTGTGAGGTACTTTATGTTTGTTTGTTGACTACCTAAATAGCCCTTTAAATATATAAAAAAGTTGATATTTCTTATATGTTTGACACAGTGAAAAACAGCCTGGGGTCAAATTGACCCCAAAGAACACCGACATTAAACATTGAATGGGGTCAAATTGACCCGAAAGGTAACAGGAGGGTTAAACTCAACAATTTGATTTTGTGTTTTTCGCACACGACTTGAGCTCCGTAGCCGAACCTGGAGACAACATCATAGACTTTGGAAAATAAATCTTGAAATTGAGCCCCAGGTTACATCTGTCTGTGCGGTCCACACATCAGCAGACGACAGACCGCCGGCTCGTCTCCAGCTCCTTCCGGGTCTTTGTCGGCGCCCGAGGCCGCGGCTCTGCTGGAGGACGAATCAGCGACATTTACCAGCCTTGTTGGACAACATGAGCATGTGACATCAGGAGGGGAACAATGCATGTTGTTAGTGTGGGACATCCCCGCTGTCCCAACAGGAAGTCAAGGCCATCCTCTTCTTCAGAAAGCAGGGTTTAATTTAACCCTCCTGTGACCTTTAGGGTCAATTTGACCCCATTCAATGTTTAACGTTGTGTTCTTTGGGGTCAATTTGACCCCAGGCTGTTTTTCACTGTGTCAAACATATAAGAAATATCAACTTTCTTATATATTTAAAGGGCTATTTAGGTAGTCAACAAACACACATAAAGTACTTCACACTTAAACTTGGGAAACAATATTAATTCTAATAATTTTTTGGAGGTTTTAATTGCTGGGGTCAAATTGACCCCGAGGGTAAAATATGTTAGTACATGTGAAGGTACCAGGAGGGTTAAGAACGTCAACCTTTGGTAAAAGGAGTCGCCGCCTTAGTCCTGCGGAAATGTATTCCGTAAAAGAGACAGATGCCGTCTCAAGCGTTATCTGCTGAAAAGAAGATGATCGTTTGAGCTCTACAGGAATCCAGCAGACGACAGAAGAAGATAATAAAACTATTTCCATCAGAACAAATGCCACCTTAATGGAAATAATGGGACAAGGCGTCACGGGGAACACAGAAACGGCAGGAACTCTGAGTCTAACAGTCGCTGCCGTCTCCCTGGCAACTAGAAAACAGGTTCTGAACTCTGTTCCCTCAGACGCCAACTGGAGAGGAGACATATCGGAGAGGAACAGAAAGAAAGTAACAAGAAGGAGGAAAAGACGAGAACCTTCCTCTTTTGGAGGTTGAGAGGTGATTAAATTCAGCTTTCAATTCAGTTTATTTGTAGAGCCCATTTTCACAAATTACAAATTCCCCTCAGAGTGCTTTACAATCTGTACACATAGACATCCCTGACCTTTGACCTTTGACCTCACATGGGATCAGGAACAACTCCCAAACAACCCTTCAGGGTAAAAGGTCAGAACCCTTGAGGAGAGAACAGAGGAGGATCCCTCTCCAGGATGGACAGGTGTCATAGATGTCATGTGACCAGAAGGAATCATTACACACTAATTAAAACACAGCAACAACACAATCACAATCCAGCCCCTAAACGGAACTTATTGTCTTACTCACAACCCAGAAAGGAGGATGGGACGTTCACGGCCAGTGAGACAAGAGTCTATTTAACATTTTTAGCAGGTTTACCGACATTTAGATAACGTGCATGGTAATGTTGGTGGAAAAAGTGCCTGGTAGTAATGTTCTATACTCTGAAATGATACGGAGGGCCGTGAGCCATTCTGCAATCCTCCCAGCTGTGAAGGTCATCGTGATATGAAAGCTCTCGTCTCCAGATGATACACGCGACCTCAAGGAATCAACGCATTGTTCTGAAATGCCAACATAACTTTCAAAGTGGTTCAAACCCCTCAATGCGGCGTGGTGTCTGATCACATGAGCCTCGCCACATCACTTCTCCATCAAGTAGACGCAGGAACACGGGAGGCATGACGTGATAACGGCTCTCTGCTTTCACAGGAGAGGACGTGGCCGGCCACCGCTCGGGAGGTTTCAGGTTTTGAGCTTTGTTACCTTCGCATTGAAAATGCGGAAGGTTATGTTTTGATCGCCATGTATTTATTTATTTATTTATTTGTATGCGTGTTATTCGCATAACAAAAAAAGTTTTAAACAGAATCGCATGAAATTTGGTGGGATGATTGGTTATTATCCGGGGACCATTTGATTAGATTTTGGGATCGATCGGGTCAAAGGTCAAGGTCATGAAAAGGTCAACATCTTCTTGAATCGCATGAAATTTGGTGGGATGATTGATTATTATCCGGGGACCATTTGATTAGATTTTGGGATCAATCGGGTCAAAGGTCAAGGTCATGGATAGGTCAAAATCTTCTTTTTACCATAGTACGTTCAATTTTTATCCAATTGGCATGCAACTAATGCCAAAATGTTCATAATTCAATGCCCAATCTTGTGATATGCGAAGGTATGCGCTCTACCGAGTGCCCGCTCTAGTTCAAACTGCTTTAAGCTCCCAACTTTACTTCTGGATCAAACCAGTTCACTTGTGGCTGCAGCTTCTCTTCTACATCCCACCAAGCCCTGGTTCTGATGGCGAGCAGGTGTGCAAGAGAATTGTGCAAGAAAAAAAACCCAAAAGCTGGGTTATATGTCAAGTTGTATGTTTTACTTTAACCGTTAACTGTTATTTTCCATATCTTGCTTTTCTGACTTATATTATATCCACATCTGTTTTTCTGTGATGTCGACATGTTTTATGAATTGCTTTTGTGATATTAACTGACAGAAAGGATGGCAAAACAACAAACAAAACAATATCCAAGTTGTAATAAATTATCATTTTCCTTGAAGCTGTGCATCTGGTTTGGTCATCCCAGTTAAATACCACGTCTTTATTAGAGATACTCAAATGTATAGTTTTTATTATTATGACTCTTCTCATACTCGAGCTTTATGGGGTAGATGGGTAGTTGCTACAATTCTCTGTGATATGACATATCTTTATTACACTGAGATTTAAGTAGTTT
>NC_079398.1:23889281-23899281 GCF_029220125.1 Pseudoliparis swirei | reverse complement strand
TTCGACTCGCAACTAACGGGGAGAGCGGGGATCGAACCGACGACCTTGAGGTTGCAGGACGACCCCCTGACCCCTCTGAGCTACAGCCGCGCATTTGGCAAAGTTTTTCCGAAAAAAGTCTAACGTCCTTGGATGTTCAATTTCAGTGTGGAAAAGAGTCTGTAAATAGTCTGCTGCATAATCCCTGTGTGACTGGTTTGTGTTTTTTAATCCAGATTTAACATACGAGAGGAAATGTCTTAAATTGTGAATTTAGGTGTCTTGATACCGCCGTAAGATAAGCTAGCCAGCTGCTACATAACTACATGTTTTACAAATAAAAATCAATAAAAAGACAACTCAATCTCACAGAGATAACCCAATCAGACTGAAAGTGGAATTCAATCCAGGATAGAAACGTGTTTTGTCTTGAGAACAAAGTGTATTTCCTCGTCTCAGACCTTCACATACCTCTGGAAATCGAACACGCTCTCGCCGGTGAAATCAGCCTGAACTCGCGGCCGCTGTAACATTCCCACGAAACGACGCTCCGATAATGCGTTTTTAATTGGTCCGGCAGAGATTAACCGAGTCCTCTTGAAGCGGATCACACAACCCCGAAGCTTCAGGCGCAGGATGAATTGCTGACGTTGTACAGCACAGATAGGATCCTCGGTGTCATTCATCAGAGGGTCGTAGATGTGCCCAGCAGGAAAACAAGAGCGAGCGGCGAGGAGGAGGAGAGAGGCGGTCGGGATGCTTTCATTTCAGCTGCGATGAAAGACAAGAGACACAATATCAAGACGTTTGGGAGGCCATCTTTCACCGTCTCTTTACTGAGGTCTCGTGCATGAGAGTGTGTGTGTGTGTGTGTGTGTTTGAAACGGGTAATTTCATTTTCTGTCCCTCGTCTTCTGGCCACCGATCGGGACGACCAAGCGATCCGGTCCACTGAGCTTCCAGTTTCACTTCAACTTTCAGCCTTGAAACACGAGCTCTCTCTCTCTGTTTCTCTCTTCTGCTGCAAAAAAATGTATTAGTACACACATCCACACATACTCGTGCACACACACACACACACACACACTCACCTATACACACACACACACACACACGCACAGTCCCTCACCCTCCGTAATTAAGCTCCCTTCATTGATTCCGGGGGCGTTTTGACCGTGAAACCCAATACCAGCAGAAATAATTCTTGCTTTTATAACACAAGTGAGTGTGTCTGTCTTATTTGTTTTGTGCGAGTGTGTGCGAGTCTGTGTGTGTGCGTGCGTGTGCGTGGGGTCGTGTTTCCCTGGATACACTGATGGGCTCTCAGACCGCCTGTATCGGTCCATTAGAGATCAATGGGATCCCTGCTCCTAATTCCTCCTATCAGGGCGCCTCTGATCCCTATCTGCTGTGTGGAGAATGCAGGCAAAGCCACACACACACACACACACACACACACACACACACACACACACACACACACACACACCTCATGCATACAGGATGATTGTGCATGAATGGAATCACAGGCAAGCTTCCCAGCCGTGTCTATGTGGAGATATTCTCACCCACACAGAGGAGCCCTCCAGGCGTGAGGCTTCCTGTGCGCTGAATGGAGAGCAGAGGAACGTCTGGAGAAGAAAGACAAAAGCTCCCAGGCTCAGGATCTGCAGCTCAAACCCAGAGCTGGAGGAACCGGGCGACACGCAGGGAAACAGCCTGTGAATCGATTATTTCAGGGGTGTCAAACTCATTTTCACCGAGGGCCACATCCGCCTCATGGCTGCCCTTAAAGGGCCGGTTGTTACTAACACGGTATAATTCTAACTACTCCAGAACATATTGTTAAATAAATGTCTTTGCATTTGTTTATTGTTTATTTAGGTGTACTTATATAAATGTTAGTGCTGTGAGAAATAACGCGTTAACTCAGTTAATTAAATTACAGGTTTAACTAGTTTTTTTTTTTAAACGCATTTAACGCATGCGCAGAATGAGCTTCCAATCCGTCTGTTGTTGGTCGTCTCTCCAGCAGCGTGTCATTCTGTCTCTAGTGTCGCATTAACACGACTCCGATCTCCATCCCGCACGCCGCAGAGCTCGGATGCCGGCGTGTGCGCGCACATCGGGACGAAAAAAAGTCACTTGCACCCCCCCCCGTCAACAACTCTTCTCGGAGCTCTTGCCTGTCTTGAGAGCCCTGTAAATGTATATATGTGATTAATCATGATTAATCCACAGAAACCTGTGATTGACCTGATTAAAAATTTTAATCGTTTCACAGCCCTAATAAATGTATAACTATATATGCAAATGTATTTAATATTATAAAATACATCTATTTAATTTCATTATATTTATTTTAACCCACATTACTTTATCAAAGATCAAACAAACATTATTACATTAACTCTGTTAAAAGCTTTGTCACAGTTGAGACAGGTGGTTCTCCACTGGTCTGGGTAGTGGTTCTCTACTGGTCTGGGTAGTGGTTCTCTACTGGTCTGGGTAGTGGTTCTCTACTGGTCTGGGTAGTGGTTCTCTACTGGTCTGGCTTTGGGACGCACTATCTCCCCTGAATGACAAGCTGAGACCTAAATCGAAGGACATTTTTAACTTCTCAAATGTATTTAATGAAAAGATGGTGCAGTTTGAACCTGAGAGTTCAGAATATCACAGTATGCACAACAAACCTATTTAGTAATATTCCCTTTTACAGTCAATTATGAACCAACAAGTTAATCTTAAGGACACAAGGTAATACAACATACATTACTACTCAGTAACTTCAGACTTTAAAACATGTATAAACAGTGCTTTCATGCATAAACATGAAATAAAAAAGTCTGGTTTTAAAAAGCCTCAAAAGATGTAATTCATGTCTCACTCACTGAACCTATGACACATAAAGCTGCTCTACAAGTCAGAGTCTTGAGGAACAGCTTTTAAACACAAACTATAAATAAATTAAACAAGGGTAATTAAAGAAGATTCACATATTCAACATTAACTTTTCTTCTGACTATATTATAAATACTGAACAACATGAAGCAGCACTCACTTCAACCTTAGTGACCACTGACATAGACCTGATGGAGGAATTCATAATAGGGGAACTGGGGATGTTTGTTAATACAAAGTCAATGTGGTCACACACGCACACACACACACACACACACACGCGCGTCTGGATGTCCGCCGGGCGCGTGAATGACAGGACGCGAACAATGCGCCTCATTCGGGCTGATTTTTTAAACTCGGGCGGTAAAAGTACGTGAGACTGTTGAAATGCTCCGCGTGACGTCACTGACGTCAGACCGTTGAATCAGAACCTCCGGAGGATATCGATCGTCTGGAAGCGGCCGTCATCAGAAGCAGCTCCTGGAGAAGCTGCGTGCGGCTACGGATAATATAATATGTAATATTTATATTATTAACCCAGACTCGAGGGCTTGATGGTCCGACGTGTGTGGGACTTTCTCAACAGAACAAAGAGTGTGTATTTCTTCCGTGGTGGACGGTGTAAGCCACGCCCCCTCTCCGGTGCTTCTAGCGCGAGTGAAGAAAGCGTGACAAATAGTCCGGCGACTGAACTCACGCGAGTACATTTAGTAAAGCAACGCAAGGGTTCGCCTCTCCTCTGGCTGAACGCAGCATGAAGGAGAGTGAACAGATCGCACTCGGCTACAAAAAAAAAAGACCTTCAAAATAAAAGCACAAGATTTTTTTCCTCCCTTTTTTAACCTTCCTCCTGTGTTAGCTTTCTGTTACCATCTCTTATGTTAGCGGGTCGGTGCCGACCCGTGTCTTAAATCAGCTGTAAAATACACCAACAACAATGATCTATCATCCAATTTGTTTCTCATCTCTTGGTTACCTTGTTAGGCTTCCTTATCCATGAAAATATTGGTTTTAATATTTTTGGTGTGGGCTTCTGAGCCTTTTCTTTGTCAGTATATCATATTTCAATTTAAAAAATGGTAAAATGAACCTCAAGAGAATCATTTAAATAAATAAAGGGTTGTTGTGTTACTTGACTATTACTGAGGGGTATTAGAACACATCTCTGAAATAAATTTGTTATATTTATTTTTTTATTTTAATATTATTAACGATAGTAACATTTATGGTGTTAGGGTCAATTTCGACCCATATATATTTACTTCAAGAAAAAGGCTAAAAAGTATTTTTTTCAGCAATAGAACTTCAATACAAACACAAAATAAAAAGCAGAACAAGTCATAACACAAAATATAGATTTGCAAGGTCAAACAAACAACCAATCAAGCAAATCAAACCAATAGAAATCAATTACTAGTTCCAAAACAAACAAAAAAACTCAATCAGAGTAAAAGTCTCTGTGTGCAAGAACTTGCATGTGTATGTGTGTGTTTAGATGCATGTGTGGCAAAAAGTGACACTTTTATTGTGTTCTTTGCAGAGATATTTCTTGCAGTTGAAGCACAATACGTGTGTCTTGCTTGGGCAGACCTCACACCTCTTTCTTTTAGAATCAGGTGGCCTGAGTCATAGCTGGTAAGGAAATTGTCACAAGTGATATTGTGACCCTGCAGTCCAGTAGTCATATCGAGGACCACACGTTTTGCTTGGTTTTTCTCAGGGATGCCACTCGCAGCTTTGCCTGTGTAAATCTGTAGATTCTGTAGAGAACAATGCAAAATGAGAATCCCCTAAAGCTCCCATGATTGGGGGAGGAGCTGGCTGAAACTGTGTTGGCTGACAGTGCACTTATGATTTCAGTTTTGGCTCTAATTATTGCTTTATAATCTTATTTTTATAACCGGGTCGAAACCGACCCTAACAACACAAAGGTCATAATTTCAACCAGAGCATTTTATAATTTAGTGAAACAAAATGTTTTTGTTTTATTTTGTTGAAATAGAGGTTCCTGACAAAGTCAAAAAGCCTTGATGAAAATAAACAAATGTATGTGGTTCTTTTTTGCATTTAAAACCTAAAACGGGTCGGTGCCGACCCTAACACAAGAGGAAGGTTAAGAAAAGGCATCATATTTATTTCATGCCGTCGCGGGCCACATAAAATGATGACGTATGGGTTGCACATTTGGCCTTCACCTTGAGTTTGACACGTATGGTTTATTTGATTGATCGACTCTCTACGCCTCTCTGTGTTTCTACTCTCTGTGTTTCTACTCTCTGTGTTTCTCCTCTCTGTGTTTCTACTCTCTGTGTTTCTACTCTCTGTGTTTCTCCTCTCTGTGTTTCTACTCTCTGTGTTTCTCCTCTCTGTGTTTCTACTCTCTGTGTTTCTACTCATCGTGTTTCTACTCTCTGTGTTTCTCCTCTCTGTGTTTCTACTCTCTGTGTTTCTACTCTCTGTGTTTCTCCTCTCTGTGTTTCTACTCTCTGTGTTTCTACTCTCTGTGTTTCTCCTCTCTGTGTTTCTCCTCTCTGTGTTTCTCTCTGTGTTTCTACCTCCTCCTCCTGTGTTGGCTTCTGTGTGTGTGTGTGTGTTTCTCTGTGTGTGAGTGTGTGTGTTTCTGTGTGTGTGTGTGTGTGTGTGTTTCTGTGTGTGTGTTTCTCTGTGTGTGTGTGTGTTTCTCTGTGTGTGTGTTTCTGTGTGTGTGTTTCTGTGTGTGTCTGTCTCTGTGTGTGTTTCTATGTGTCTGTGTGTGTGTGTGTTTCTGTGTGTGTGTTTCTGTGTGTGTTTCTGTGTGTGTGTGTTTCTCTGTGTGTGAGTGTGTATGTGTGTTTCTCTGTGTGTGTGTTTCTCTGGGACAATCGCTCGACTCCTATTCTATCTCCTTGGGCCACACTTCACACATGTTTGTTTCTGTGTGTGTTTCTCTGTGTGTGTGTGTGTGTGTGTTTCTCTCTGTCTGTGTTTCTCTGTGTGTGTGTGTGTGTTTCTCTCTGTGTGTGTTTCTCTGTGTGTGTGTGTGTGTGTTTCTCTCTGTGTGTGTGTGTGTTTCTCTGTGTGTGTTTCTCTCTGTGTGTGTGTGTTTCTCTGTGCGTATATGTGTTTCTGTGTTTCTCTGTGTGTGTGTGTGTGTGTGTGTTTCTCTGTGTGTGTGTGTGTGTTTCTCTGTGAGTGTGTGTGTTTCTGTGTGTGTGTGTTTCTATCTGTGTGTGTGTGTTTCTCTCTGTGTGTGTTTCTCTGTGTGTGTGTGTGTGTTTCTCTCTGTGTGTGTTTCTCTGTGTGTGTGTGTGTGTGTACTGTTTCTTTATCAGCAGTGACTTCTGTGGCGCTGCTTGGTGCTCGTGGGCTCCTGTAATCTGAAGAGGAGGGTTCCTGTAATCTGAAGAGGAGGGTTCCTGTAATCTGAAGAGGAGGCTCCTGTCAGGGTGGAGCGATGCAGCGGTCACGCCGTTGTTCTCCGGGAAGCAGCCGCGTGGCGGCGCGGTGTCGGTTTCCCCGACGCTCTGCAGCTGCTATCGTACGCCGTAATGAAGCCGCTGGTCAGAGACAGCGGGGGACGTCCTTCCTCCCTCGTCTCCTCTCCTTATCGCTCCCATCATCCTTCTCCTTACCTTCTGCGATCCTCATTTAATTTCCCATTAGTTTAGTTTTTTATCTTATCCTGCCATTTATGACATCATTTTTCTTGCAACCTCTTTTTCTTTCCGCCTCCTTTTTGCTATTCGTTATCAGAGACACGCAGAGCATGAGCATCCTCACATCCACAAGCCCCTTATTGAACCTTCAGTTATCATGTGTGACATGACAACACAGCGCCATCGTTGTGCGTGAGAGGCAGATAGAAGCTTCTGGGGGAAGAAAGGAAAGAAATCCTCAAGATTGTTTTGCTCGAAAAAATTCAAGTTTTAAGCTTCTCAGATAATTAAGTAATTTAGCGAATAAACTCATTTTCACAATAGCGCTTGGCGCTTGTTGTCTGCTGCGCTCTGGAAGCCCCGAGAGGCATGGAAGTTGGAGATTAATTACTTTTCTTTTCCGGTTGAGCAAATTTAAGACGGCTCAGAAGAAGCCCTCGTCACGTAATCAGCTAATCAGCTTCAACGTGCCGACCACACCACACCACCACCACCACCACAACTACCACACCACCACCACCACCACCACACCAGACCACCACCACACCACCACCACACTACCACACCACCACACCACTACCACCACCACCACCACACCCGTATCAGTAGAGGGCATGCTCCCCTCTTTCAGCTCTCTGTAGATCACTCCATCACACAGAGCAAAAACAGAAAAGCGCCGTTCATTCTCCCACTCGGAAAAAAAAGAAGATTTATTGATATACTTTTTCTCTGATGGAGGCCAAAGTGGCCTCGTAAGAAAAAGGGCTCATTTTGGCATTGGATGTTTGCCGGCGTTGTTTGGAGGCTTGGGTGGAAAACAAAATTTAAAAAAAGCCTGTTTACCCCCAGGGCAGTGGAGGGAGGCACAGAGGACCCCCCCCCCCCGCGGCTTCTCTCTCACCGAAGCAGAGCAGCGGCGAGCTTTCACAGCGAAGGCCTCCGCCGAGACGCAGGATGCTGATCAGAGTGAAACGAGCCACCGAGTCCGGTTGAAAGAGACTTTTTTCCTTTCTATTTGAGTGTGGGAAAGAGTTATGGGGAAAAAAGATATGTGATGGGAACAAATGTGAGAAACAGGGGAGCGTATGAAAGAGATTTAATTAGAAATAAACTCTTGATGGGATTACCTTTTGAATGGAACGGTTTGGGTTTAATTCACAGACTTTCTTTCCCCTTTCGTTTGACCTCGAGTCGTCTCGTCTGCACCCGGCCTCCTCGTCAGTAGAGGTCAAGCGGTCCGCAACCATCCCTCGTCCTCTCTCCATGTATCTCCTTTCCCCTCCTCCATCCACCTCTCCATCTGGCCTCTTTCCCCTCCTCTCGTGTTACCTCCCCGCCTCCTTCTGTCGTCTCTTACTCCCTCCATCCTTGTCCCACTCAAAGACTGATGAAAAGAACGACTAATTCTCTAACGCCTTGGCCAGATTATCATCTAATCTCTAATCCGATGGACCCAGCACCCCCCCCCCCCCCCCCATTATGCTGAGTTCAACTTTGTGGTATTTTGCGTGTGTGTGTGTGTGTGCGTGTGTGTGTGTGTGTCCAGCTTTAGATTGATAAAGGCAGCTTTAGATTGATAAAGCGACAGCATCTCCCTCTCATCCCGTCCTCCCGCCCACAAAGCGCCTCAGAGATTGTAATAGTGCTTTCTTTGACCTTCCATCGCTCTCTGATGGCTCTGTGGCACAGACTGTTCTCCAAAATGTATTTTTCACATCACTATATTCTTGATTGGCCAATTTTCTCTCTGACAAGAGAAGCTGATCATGTGCGCCGTGATGTCTCCGAACGCCATATTGGCAAAGGACTTAACCTTTTGAACACGATTTTTGAGGTTTCTGCTCGAAATGACGTACCCAAACTAAAAAGGGTGTATAGATAGATAGATAGATAGATATGTACTTTATTAATCCCCAAGGGGAAATTTGTCGGAACAGTAGCAGCACCAATAAACTAAACACACAAGAATAAAAAATAAAATATAAAAAACAGGGATGAAAGATAAAGATGTATACAAGAAGTATACAAAGTAAAATATAAAATAAAATATATATGTATCTATACAACATATATGCATACACAATACACAATACTAATGACAAATTAAATTAAATATAAAATTAAATATAGACAGTGTGCAAAATGCAAAGTGTGTGTATGCGTGTAGTGTAAATGAAAATGAAGTGTGTGAAGTGCAGATCAACATATACAGGACTGTCTCAGAAAATTAGAATATTGTGATGAAGTTCTTTATTTTCTGCAATGCAATTAAAAAAACAAAAATGTCATGCATTCTGGATTCATTACAAATCAACTGAAATATTGCAAGCCTTTTATTCTTTTAATATTGCTGATTATGGCTTACAGCTTAAGAAAACTCAAATATCCTATCTCTAAATATTAGAATATCATGAAAAAGTATACTAGTAGGGTATTAAACAAATCACTTGAATTGTCTAATTAACTCGAAACACCTGCAAGGGTTTCCTGAGCCTTGACAAACACTCAGCTGTTATAAATCTTTTTTTTTACTTGGTCTGAGGAAATATGAAAATTTTATGAGATAGGATTTTAGAGTTTTCTTAAGCTGTAAGCCATAATCAGCAATATAAAAAAATATGAAAGGCTTGCAATATTTCAGTTGATTTGTAATGAATCCAGAATGCATGACATTATTGTTTTTTTAATTGCATTACAGAAAATAAAGAACTTTATCACAATATTCTAATTTTCTGAGACAGTCCTGTATAGCTATGCAACCACAACATCTATCTGAATAATGTTGGTGTTATAATAAAGGCAACACATGTGAGCTTGTGTTCAGATGTGTAAATATGAGTATATATGTTACTGGTTCAGAGTAAATAAAGATGAAACTTCTATGGAAATAGAAGTTTCAGGATGAATATCTCCTGGATGGATGCTCAGCACAGGCCTCAAATCACCCAGATAAAAACACAACGTGTGAACTGACTCTCTGTGAAGTATGACTCGGGAAAAATAAAGCAGAACAATAGTTGGAGAGTTTATAGGAAAGAGAATTTAGGCGAGGTCTCTAAAATGTGCATTTTGGAGCACCATCTTTTCTCATGTACCAAACCATTTATTTCACTTTCACTTTTACTTTCGGTGTTCAAAACATCCGAATACATCATTCTGTGGCTTTCAGAGTCAGGTCACAGCTTTGGTTTTGTTTCCTGTTGAATACAAAACAAAACAAGCTTGGTTTCTTTAGTGTTTGACCCCAGAGGAGACGATAACGCTCCAGGCCTCGGTGAAAAGAAGTTCTCCACCGATGATCTTCTGTCTGTCGCGTTTCGCCCGTTGAAACGTCGCCGACGCAGCCGCACAATCTGGATCCCCTCATCAGTCGCCCCGGCTCACGAATACAGCTGCATTCTCTGACCTTGGCGGGGATGAGTGAGTCCCTACTGCCCACACACACACACACACACACACACGCACACACACACACACACACACAC
>NC_079398.1:23879281-23886781 GCF_029220125.1 Pseudoliparis swirei | reverse complement strand
ATTAAACTACCAATGACTCTTTCACACGGCAATTACATTAAAAAAGAAAACGATATTCTAAAACACAACTTGAAAACACTCTGAAAGTGTATTCAAATGATTTTAAAAGTCTGCTGATTATTTCAATCATCCAACAACAAACCATTTCAATTAACCCTCATGTGACCTTTGGGGTCAAGTTGACCCCATTCGATGTTTAAAGTCTCAACATATATGATTGACATGTTTTTTGCTTCATATTTTACGACTTTTCCTTATTTAAAGAGGACAACTGGGAAAACATGACATTCACATGATTCCATGTTCCCAATGTCCTGAACACACTCGCGCACATCGGTGTTCTTTGGGGTCAATTTGACCCCCAGGCTGAAATATCAACATGTTATGGACCTATTTTATTTGTTTGGGTTGTTTTGGATGATATTGAGGTCACTATAACTCCAACATGCAATTTAAAAAATCTTCCAAAAGGTTTTGGGCCCTAACACAACCAGCAAACACAGATAGTTCACACATGAGGCAGGGGAGGGGCAAACATGTACAAGTTTACACAGCGGCCTTCGACACACTGTTTTATTTAAGGGCTATTTAGATATCAACAAACACACATTACGTACCTGGCACTTAAACGCGGGAACTAATTGGAATTAGAATAATTTTCTGGAGCAAATGATTTAAAAAATCTGCTGATGATGTCAATCGTCCAACAACAAACCATTTCAATGAAACCGTTTGTTTGTGTGGATCCTTTCCATCTGTGAGTAGAACGTTGAGAGTCTCTTGTGCCTGCGCCTCGCTGGTCCTCCCGTTACTTTACTTCATCAGAGTTGATGTGTTCAGCTCTGACTCGGACCTGAACGCACATTGCAGATCCGCAACTTGAAAGGTTGTCGTCACTTTTTGAGCCTCTAACCCTCAACCTCCCCAATTATTTCCCCTTCTTTAGACTTTCCTCCAGCGGCCTTATTCTGCAAACACAGTCTGCGCTCCCTCCACCTCTCGTCTCGTTTGAGCCGTCAAGTTGAAACATCTCTCCTCATCTATCGCTCTCCTGTTTGCAGGCACCATTTTTCTTCCCCGACCTTTTTTTCTCTTTTTGTGCCATCCTTTCTTCCATCCCTCCATAACCTCCTCGCGTCCTTGCTGCTGTCAGACAATGCTTTCAGAAGCCGAGGGCAGACGCCCGCAGCTCGGTCCCCGGATGGGGCGACTTAGTCGGACACACAAAGCCTCCTGTGTGAGATGTATGAAGTGGCACTATATGAATATGCAACCGTCTAAATGACACATGCAGCAAACACGGGGAGCCGTGAGCAGATGGTCGGAGCAGGAATCTGCATTCAAGTCGGTGAAAGCTCGACGCTCCGAGCTCCTCGTGCTGCACCTGCTGAACAGAAGACGTGAGTGTTGGCTGTGTGCGAGTGTGCGTTAATGTGCGTCTGCTCCAGCGGACGCCGCATAGCGGATCCACAGGCGTGTGTCTGCGGGTGTCCGCTGGGCTCAGGATCAGCAGAATGCCACTGGAATGAGAAGAAGTGTGGCGTTGCCATGGCAACAGACGAATGCCAGAGCAGCCGGGAGCAGCAGGATGTAAACCCCGGCGCTCGTCACAGCGGGGGGGAGAAGAACGAAGGACCCGATGAACCAACATCTCTCCTCCCGGAGCGCTCGGCCCGATTCATCTTCCATGAACAAACCGCCATCACAAATGCTGTGTATGCAGATTCCCATGCGCTGCACGCAACGTCTGCTCAGGGACACGAATGCACACATGCACACACATCAACACATGCACACACATCAACACATGCACACACATCAACACATGCACACACACCATCACATGCACACACATCAACACATGCACACATCATCACATGCACACACATCAACACATGCACACACACCATCACATGCACACACACCATCACATGCACACACATCAACACATGCACACACATCAACACATGCACACACATCAACACATGCACACACATCAACACATGCACACACATCCACACACATCAACACGTGCACACACATCAACACATGCACACATCAACACATGCACACACATCAACACATGCACACACATCAACACATGCACACATCAACACATGCACACACATCAACACATGCACACACATCAACACATGCACACACATCAACACATGCACACACATCAACACATGCACACACATCAACACATGCACACACATCAACACATGCACACACATCAACACATGCACATCATCACATCACACACATGTACACATGCACACATCAACACATGCACACACATCATCACATGCACACACATCAACACATGCACACACACATCAACACATCAACACATCACAACACATCACACACATCAACACATGCACACCATCACATGCACACATCACACACATCACACATGCACACACATCAACACATGCACACACATCACACACACATCAACACATGCACACACACCATCACACACATCAACACATGCACACACATCATCACATGCACACACATCAACACATGCACACACACCATCACATGCACACACATCAACACATGCACACATCAACACATGCACACACACATCACACACATCACATGCACACACACACATCAACACATCACACACACACATGCACACACATCAACACATCAACACATCACACACATGCACATCAACACATGCATGCACACACCATCACATGCACACACATCATCACATGCACACACATCAACACATGCACACACATCAACACGTGCACGCACATCAACACATGCACACACATCAACACATGCACACACATCACACATCACACACATCAACACATGCACACATCATCACATGCACACACATCAACACATGCACACATCAACACATGCACACATCACACACACATGCACACACATCAACATCACATGCACACACATCAACACATGCACACACATGCACACATCAACACATCATCACATGCACACATCAACACATGCACACATCAACACATGCACATCATCATACACATCAACACATGCACACACACATCACATGCACACACCATCACATATCAACACATCATCACATGCACACATCAACACATGCACACACATCAACATACACCATCAACACACACATCAACACATGCACACACATCAACACATGCACACATCAACACATGCACACACATCAACATGCACACACATCATCACACACAAATCAACACATGCACACACACACACATGCACACACATCAACACATGCACACACATCATCACATGCACACACATCAACACATGCACACACATCAACACATGCACACACACCATCACATGCACACACATCAACACATGCATCACACATGCACACACATCAACACATGCACACACATCAACACATGCACACATCAACACATGCACACACATCAACATGCACACATCAACATATGCACACACATCACATGCACACATCAACACATGCACACACATCAACACATGCACACATCAACACATGCACACACATCATCACATGCACACACATCAACACATGCACACACATCAACACATGCACACACATCAACACATGCACACACATCAACACATGCACACACACCATCACATGCACACATGCACACATCAACACATGCACACATCAACACATGCACACACATCAACACATACACACACACATCAACACATGCACACACATCAACACATGCACACACATCACATGCACACATCAACACATGCACACACATCACATGCACACACACACACATCAACACATGCACACACATCAACACATGCACACACACCATCACATGCACACACATCAACACATGCACACACACCATCACATGCACACACATCAACACATGCACACATCAACACATGCACACACACACATCAACACATGCACACACATCAACACATGCACACACACCATCACATGCACACACATCAACACATGCACACACATCAACACATGCACACACATCAACACATGCACACACACCACATCACATGCACACATCAACACATGCACACATCACACATCAACACATGCACACCATCACATGCAAACACATCAACACATGCACACACATCAACACATGCACACACATCAACATGTGCACACACACCATCACATGCACACACATCAACACATGCACACACATCAACACATGCACACACATCAACATGCATGCACACATCATCACATGCACACACATCAACACATGCACACACATCACACACATCAACACATGCACACACATCACATGCACACACATCACACACACATCAGCACACATGCACACACATCAACACATGCACACACATCACATGCACACACATCAACACATGCACACATCAACACATGCACATCAACACATGCACACACACATCAACACATGCACACATCAACACATGCACACACATCAACACATGCACACACACATCAACACATGCACACACATCAACACACACACATCAACAGACACACACACAGACACACATGCACACACATCAACACATGCACACACATCAACACGTGCACACACATCAACACATGCACACACATCAACACGTGCACACACATCAACACGTGCACACACATCAACACGTGCACACACATCAACACACACAACACATGCACACACCATCACATGCACACATCAACACATGCACACATCAACATGCACACATCAACATGCACACACATCAACACATGCACACACAAACACACACATCAACACACACAACACATGCACACACATCAACACATGCACACACATCATATGTACACACATCAACACATGCACACATCAACACACATGTACACACATCAACACATGCACACATCAACACATGCACACACACATCAACACATGCACACACATCAACACATGCACACACATCAACATGCACACATCAACACATCACACACATCACACACACATCACATGCACACATCAACACATGCACACACATCAACACAAGCACACACACATCAACACAAGCACACACACACACATCAACACAAGCACACACATCAACACGTACACACCATCACATGCACACACATCAACATGCACACACATCACATCACATCAACACATGCACACATCATCACACACACACATCAACACAAGCACACACACACACATCAACACAAGCACACACATACATCAACACAAGCACACGCACACACACACACATCAACATCAACACAAGCACACACACACACACATCAACACAAGCACACACATCAACACATGCACACACATCACGCACACATCACATGCACACACACATCAACACATGCACACACATCAACACATGCACACACATCAACACATGCACACATCAACACATGCACACACATCACACACAACACATGCACACACACATCAACACATGCACACATGCACACACATCAACACATGCACACATCAACACATGCACACACATCAACACATGCACACACATCAACACATGCACACACATCAACACATGCACACACACCATCACATGCACACACATCAACACATGCACACACATCAACACATGCACACACATCAACACATGCACACACATCAACACGTGCACACACACCATCACATGCACACACACACACACACATCAACACATGCACACATCAACACATGCACACACATCAACACATGCACACACATCACATGCACACACATCAACACATGCACACATCAACATGCACACACATCAACACATGCACACACACATCAACACATGCACACACATCACATGCACACACATCAACACATGCACACACCATCACATGCACACATCAACACATGCACACACATCAACATGCACACACATCACATGCACACATCAACACATGCACACACATCACACACATCAACACACACACATCATCACATGCACACACCATCAACACATGCACACACACACACATACACACACAAACACATGCACACACATCATCACATGCACACACATCAACACATGTACACACCATCACATGCACACATGCACACACACATCACATCATACACATCATGCACACATCAACACATGCACACACATCAACACATGCACACACATCAACACGTGCACACACATCAACACATGCACACACATCAACACATGCACACACATCAACACATGCACACACACCATCACATGCACACACCATCACATGCACACACACATCACACACACCATCACACACACATCATCACATGCACACATCAACACGTGCACACACATCAACACATGCACACACATCAACACATGCACACACATCATCACACACACACATCAACACGTGCACACACATCAACACATGCACACATCAACACATGCACACATCAACACGTGCACACACATCAACACATACACACACATCAACACATGCACACACACATCATATGTATACACATCACATACGCACACACATCACACACACACATCACACACACATCACATGCACACACACCATCACATGCACACACACACATGCACACACATCAACACATGCACACACACCATCACATGCACACACATCAACACATGCACACACATCAACATGCACACATCAACACATGCACACACATCACATGCACACACATCAACACATGCACACACACCATCACATGCACACACATCAACACATGCACACACATCAACACATGCACACACACCATCACATGCACACACATCAACACATGCACACACATCAACACATGCACACACACATCATGCACACATCATCACACACACATCAACACATGCACACACACCATCACATGCACACACATCAACACATGCACACACACCATCACATGCACACACACCATCACATGCACACACATCAACACATGCACACACCATCACATGCACACACATCACATGCACACATCAACATGCACACACATCAACACATGCACACACATCATCACATGCACACACATCAACACATGCACACACATCAACACATACACACACATCAACACATGCACACACACATGCACACACATTATCACATACACACACATCAACACGTGCACACACATCAACACACACACACACACACACACACACACACACACACACACACACACACACACACACACACACAGGTCTAAGTGCAGGCATTGATAGCTTCCCATGCAGTTGGGCTGATTGCTAGTGTGAACTCAGGAGCTGCTTCTGGCTCCATCCCCAAACTCTCTGGATTAATCCTTTTCCTCTTCTAGATTTATTTTCCAGCATGAGGTCTGTTTTCTGTTTTCTGTTTTCTGTTTTATTTACTGAGGCAGCAACAACACTGTCAGGGAGACGGAGGACTCTTCGGGTTGGATGTCGCCTCAGGTTCTTGAGGCAAGATTTCTAACCTGTTTTTCCCGTCTGAACATCTCCAATTTCTGGTTATTTTTTCCTAAATAATTCATAAGCAAAAAATAAAGCGAGAGGACCATAAAAAAATACAGT
>NC_079398.1:23836781-23874281 GCF_029220125.1 Pseudoliparis swirei | reverse complement strand
CATTGAAAATGCGGAAGGTTATGTTTTGATCGCCGTGTATTTATTTATTTATTTGTATGCGTGTTACTCGCATAACTCAAAAAGTATTAAACAGAATCGCATTAAATTTGGTGAGATGATTGGTTATTATCCGGGGACCATTTGATTAGATTTTGGGATCGATCGGGTCAAAGGTCAAGGTAAAGGTCATGAAAAGGTCAAAATCTTCTTTTTACCATACGCGGTCAATTTCTATCCAATTGGCATGAAACTAATGCCAACATGTTCATAATTCAATGCCCAATCTTGTGATATGCGAAGGCATGCGCTCTACCGAGTGCCCGTTCTAGTTTCATGCTGTTTTTGTCGCTCATTAAATTGAATATTATTTGGCAACCGTCGTCATTACTTTCTATCATTTTAAACAACAATGCATTTGTTATAATGTTAAGCCGATAATGCCTTTGTCTGGCAGAGCGGGTCTCACCACGTTGTCCTGGAAGCGTACAAAGCTACGTTGATGAAACGGACCGCGTCGTCACAGCGGGACTCTTTTGCTTCGACTATTTTGGAAATAAAACAAAAAATGTATTCCACTGAGTTTGATGAAGCGGTGACGCCGCGTGTCGCGCCGCCTGTTTCTCACATGATCTTGATTGACTGGGAAGTTTATGTTGCAGTAAAGTGCACGCTGTCACTCACACACACACCAATTGAAAGGTAATATTTGCCTGGCTCAATCACACACACACACACACACACACACACACAGAGACCTTACAGTGACCCAGGGTGTGTGTGTGTGATACAAGACCAAGTGATGGACACTAAAAGCCCTGCTGGGAGTCGGCGGAGCGTTCAGCCGTGTAATGCTATTAGAACAACACACATACACACACACGCACGTGCACACACACACGCACGTGCACACTCACTGTACCGACACAGGAAGACACAGTTCACACGTTTCTGACTTGACAAATGCCCCTCGCACATGTACACACACTCAGACACACACTCAGACACACACTCAGACACACACTCAGACGCCATTACTGCGGCGCTTTCACAGCAAACTGTTTGCGTCACATTACAGCACGGCACGCATTCCCCCCCCCCCCCCCCCGCTGCTCTGCCGGGCCTCTGATTTGATAAAGAGGAAGCAAATGCTGCACTCAACTCCCGGGTGATTCATTCAGATGTCCCGCCATGTGCCTCATCAGAGCGTTACGTGTTTCTATCCCCGTCGACAGATGAAACCTGCTCTCACTCCCAGTGTCACGACTTCCCCAGCTTCATCGTTCTGTTCATCCTGCTTCATGAACTCTCCTGTCCTTCCAGATCCTGTCCTCCTCACCTGATTGTCTCGTTCCCTTCACCTGGTCCTCACGCCCGTCTCACCTGCAGCCCCTCCCCTCATTAGCCCCTCCCTCTTCAGCTCCCTCACTTCCACAGGTTGTCTTGTGTGTCGTTGCCAAACTCTCCAGCGAATTCCTAAATACTAATTCTGATCTGCCCGTTGCGACCCTGTTCGCCTGTTGACCCGACTTGAGATGTTTGCCGGCCCCTTTTTGGATGTGTTGCCCTGTTTGACGGACCACCCGGTTCTGATATGCACATGCAAAGAAAAATATGTACACATTGTACGTACACAATGGCTTTCAGACAAAAACATAATAATAACAAGTAATAATAAAAATGAATATATAAATACGGGTATACATGCAAAAACCTGCATACATATTGACATATATATGCACATACTTGCATACCCAGTACATACACACACACACACATATATAATGTAAATGGAACCCCCTCCCACTGTTGGCGACACCCACCCCCCACCCCCCTAATACATCTCCAGCTATTATAAAAGGGAATGTATTATATTAGGTTACAATTATATTACAATTATAAATATTGTTGAATGTTGCTTAAAGCCGTGGACCAGGATAAGGTTTTTTGACGGTTTTGACCCGAACTGAATCCCTAAGTAAAGATCCTCCTCAGTGAAGAAGCCGCCTGCAGTCGCTCCGCGCGGCTCGGAGGCTGTCGCTCATGCACACACACGCTTTCATGTTTGTTTGTCTGCGCGCCTAGACTGTATATTTCGAGGCTCTTCAAAATAGCCTCCTCCCCCCCCCGCCCCCCTTCTGCTCCCCAACGCTATTAAAAATGGATGAGAACTTCATTTCGTACGAACCATTTCACTCCGCCAGCCAACCGTGGCGTTCGTTCCAATGAATGAGATGAGCCGCGAGGATGTGTGCGCGGCCTGTGAGTGAGTGTGTGTGTGTGTGTGAGTGAGTGGGTGGTGGAGTGTGTGTGTGGTGAGTGAGAGTGAGGAGGTGAGTGGAGTGAGTGGGTGGAGGTGAGTGTGAGTGAGTGAGTGTGTGGTGTGTGTGTGGAGTGAGTGAGTGTGTGTGTGTGAGGAGGTGAGGAGGAGGAGTGTGTGTGTGTGAGTGAGTGGAGGAGGAGGTGAGTGTGTGTGTGTGTGTGTGAGTGAGTGGAGTGAGGAGTGAGGTGTGTGTGGTGGAGTGAGTGTGTGTGGAGTGTGTGTGTGGAGGTGTGGTGGTGAGTGAGTGTGTGTGTGTGAGTGTGAGGAGGTGAGTGAGTGAGGTGTGAGGAGTGAGTGTGGTGAGTGAGGTGTGTGTGTGGTGAGTGAGTGTGAGTGGTGAGTGAGTGTGTGTGTGTGAGTGAGTGAGGAGGTGAGTGTGTGTGTGTGTGAGTGAGTGTGGTGAGTGAGTGAGTGTGTGTGTGTGTGTGTGTGTGTGAGTGGAGTGAGTGGTGGTGGTGTGTGTGTGTGTGTGAGTGGTGTGGTGGTGAGTGTGTGTGTGTGAGTGTGAGTGAGTGTGTGTGTGTGTGTGTGGTGTGTGAGTGAGTGTGTGTGTGTGTGAGTGAGTGTGAGGAGTGAGTGAGTGTGTGTGTGTGAGTGAGTGTGGTGGGGAGTGTGTGTGTGTGTGTGAGTGGTGAGTGAGGTGTGTGTGTGGAGAGGTGGTGAGTGAGTGAGTGTGTGTGTGTGTGTGTGTGTGTGTGTGTGAGTGAGTGTGAGGTGAGAGTGTGATGAGTGAGTATGGTGGTGGTGATGTGTGTGTGTGTGAGTGAGTGAGTGAGGAGTGTGTGTGAGTGGGAGGAGTGAGTGTGTGTGTGTGTGTGTGTGGTGAAGTGTGAGTGAGTGAGTGTGTGTGTGAGGAGTGTGAGTGAGTGAGTGAGTGTGTGTGTGTGTGTGTAATGAGTGTGGTGGTGGAGTGTGTGTGAGTGAGTGGTGGTGTGTGGTAGTGTGTGTGTGTGTGTGGTGAGTGGGTGAGGTGTGTGTGTGATAGTGAGTGGTGTGTGGTGGAGTGAGTGTGAGTGAGTGGTGTGTGTGAGTGAGTGAGTGGTGAGTGTGAGTGTGTGTGTGTGTGTGAGGAGTGAGTGTGTGAGTGAGTGAGTGAGTGTGTGTGGTGAGTGAGTGTGTGAGAGCCAGTGTGTGTGTGAGTGAGTGAGTGTGTGTGGAGGTGAGTGAGTGTGTGTGTGTGTGTGAGGAGTGATGTGAGTGTGTGAGGTGTGTGTGAGTGAGTGGGAGTGGTGTGTGTGTGTGTGTGTGTGTGAGTGTGTGAGTGAGGTGAGTGGAGTGTGTGTGTGAGAGAGAGGTGTGTGGTGAGTGAGGTGTGTGTGGTGGAGTGAGTGAGAGCGTGAGGCGGTGAGTGTGTGTGTGTGTGGTGAGTGAGAGACATTCGCACCCTCTGCCCCTCCTCTCTGGCCTCCTCTGTCCTATCTGCTCTCCCCTCAACTGACTGCTTCTCACTCATGCATCCTAACTCTGCTGCAGACACTCTCCTCTCTTCCCTGTCTTCATCTCTTGATTCTCTTTGTCCTTTTAAGACACGACCGGTTCGGAAATCCTCTCCGGCTCCGTGGTTGTCGGACTCGGTGCGCCGAGAGCCACCCTGCAGCGACGGAAAGAAAATGGCGCCAAATCGAATCAAGCGGAAGACTGCTCTTCATCAATCTCTCCTCTCCTCCTTCTCTTCCTCTATCTCTGCAGCCAAAAGCTCGTTCTACCTGACCAAAATTCAGTCTTCCTTCTCTAACCACAAAACACTCTTCTCTATCTTTTCCAACCTCCTTGCTCCCCCCTGTCTTCCTCTTCCTTCACCCCCTTTGCCGAGCCACTTTGTCGACTACTTTACAAACAAGATAGACGACATACGCTCCTCCTTTACAAATCCATCTTCTATCACCTCACCAACACTAACTTCTTCATCCCCCTCTCTTTCCTCTTTCACCCCCTTGTCTCCCAATCAAGTTCTTAGCTTGGTGACCTCCGCCCGACCGACCACCTGCGCCCTTGACCCCGTCCCGTCTCCCATTCTCCAGGCTATTGCTCCTGATCTTCTGACCTTCCTCACCCATCTTATTAACAGCTCCCTCAACTGGCTGTCTCGCTAACTCTCTGAAGGAGGCGAGAGTCAACCCTCTCCTGAAGAAACCCACGCTCGACCCGTCTGAAGTCAGCAACTACAGACCGGTCTCTCTTCTACCTTTTCTCTCCAAAAGTCTGGAGCGAGCTATCTTGAGCCAAGTGTCCTCCTATCTCCACAGTAACAACCTTCTTGACCCTCACCAGTCTGGATTCAAGGCCGGCCACTCGACAGAGACTGCCCTCCTGGCTGTCTCTGAGCAGCTTCACACTGCTAGAGCAGCCTCTCTCCTCTGTCCTTATCCTTCTCGACCTTTCTGCAGCATTTGACACCGTGAACCACCAGATCCTGATCTCTTCTCTTCAGGCCCTGGGGATCTCAGGCACTGCACTCGCTTTATTCTCTTCCTACCTTATCGACCACACCTACCGGGTAACGTGGAGAAGATCTGTGTCTGATCCTCTTCCTCTCACTACTGGGGTCCCTCAAGGCTCTGTCCTGGGTCCCTCCTCTCTCTCTGTACAATAAATTCTCTCGGCTCTGTCATTCGTTCGCATGGCTCCTACCATAGCTATGCTGATGACACCCAACTGATCTTCTCGCTTCCACCGTCCGAAACACAGGTGGCGGCACGAATCTCTGCCTGTCTGACTGACATCTCTCAGTGGATGTCTGCTCACCACCTGAAGATCAACCCTGACAAGACTGAGCTACTATTCCTTCCAGGAAAGGCTCCCCACCCACGACCTGACTATCACCTTCAACAGCTCTGTGTTGGCCCCTACCTGACTGCCAGGAACCTCGGGTGACACTCGACAGGCAACTCTCCCTGACGGCCAACATCGCTGCGACGACGCGTTCCTGTAGGTCCATGCTGCACAACATCAGGAGAATACGTCCTCTTCTTACTCAGAAGGCGGCGCAGGTTCTGATCCAGGCTCTGGTCATTTCACGCCTTGACTACTGCAACTCCCTCCTGGCTGGTCTACCTGCTAAGGCCATCCGACCCCTGCAGCTCATCCAGAATGCAGCAGCTCGACTGGTCTTCAGCCTCCCGAAATTCACCCACACCACTCCGCTCCTCCGCCTCTCCACTGGTTACCGGTGGCTGCTCGCATCCGCTTCAAAACACTGGTCCTGGCGTGCCGTGCTCTAGACGGATCGGGCCTCGTCTACATCCGGGATACGGTCACACCGCACACCCGACACGTTCGCTCCGCCGCAACAGCCAATCGACTTGTGACTCCTGCACCTCGTGCTAATCACTCGAAATCCAGACTGTTTGCTGTCCTGGCTCAGTGGTGGAACGAGCTCCCCACTGACATCAGGACAGCAGAAAGTCTCTACATCTTCCGTCGGAGACTGAAAACACACCTTTTCCGACTATATCTGGATTAAAACACAGATTAGCACTTCAGTGGCTCTTAAATAGCTCTTACTTATGGTACTTTTGTAGTTCGACTATGTTGAGGAAATGTTACTTCCTGTATTCTTGTTGTTCTTAGTTTGTACTCTAGGTTGAAATGCACTTATTGTAAGTCGCTTTGGATAAAAGCGTCTGCTAAATGACATGTAATGTAATGTAATGTAAATGGAACCCCCTCCCACTGTTGGCGACACCCACCCCCCACCCCCCTAATACATCTCCAGCTATTATAAAAGGGAATGTATTATATTATGTTACAATTATATTACAATTATAAATGAGTGAGTGTGTGAGTGTGTGTGAGTGTGTGAGTGTGTGTGAGGTGTGTGTGTGTGTGTGTGTGTGTGGACTGAGTGAGTGAGGTGTGAGTGAGTGGTGTGTGGTGTGTGAGTGAGTGAGTGTGTGAGAGTGTGTGTGAGTGAGTGAGGAGTGTGTGGTGGTGTGAGGAGTGAGTGGTGTGAGTGTGTGTGGAGGAGTGTGTGAGGTGTGTGTGTGTGTGAGTGAGTGAGTGTGTGAGTGAGTGTGTGAGGAGTGTGTGAGTGTGTGGTGTGTGGAGTGAGTGGTGTGTGTGTGAGTGAGTGAGTGAGTGTGTGTGTGAGTGTGTGTGAATGTATGTGTGAGTGAGTGGGTGAGTGTGTGTGTGAGTGTGGTGAGTGAGTGGAGTGAGTGTGTGTGTGAGTGAGAGTGAGTGAGTGAGTGTGTGTGTGGTGGAGTGAGTGAGTGTGTGTGTGTGTGTGTGTGGAGTGAGTGAGTGTGTGTGTGTGTGTGTGTGAGGAGTGAGTGTGTGAGTATATGAGTGTGTGTGTGTGTGTGTGTGAGTGTGAGTGAGTGTGGAGTGTGTGTGAGAGAGGTGTGTGAGTGTGTGAGTGAGTGTGTGTGTGTGGAGGTGTGTGAGTGAGTGAGTGAGTGTGTGTGTGTGTGGAGGTGTGTGAGTGAGTGTGAGTGTGTGTGAGTGAGTGTGTGTGTGTGTGAGAGTGAGGTGTGTGTGTGTGTGTGTGAGTGTGAGTGTGTGTGTGTGTGTAGAGAGAGTGTGTGTGAGTGTGTGTGTGAGTGGTGTGTGTGAGTGTGTGAGTGTGTGTGTGTGAGGAGTGAGTGTGGAGTGTGTGTGAGTGAGTGAGTGTGTGTGGTGTGTGTGAGTGAGGAGTGAGTGTGTGAGTGAGGAGTGTGTGTGTGGAGGAGTGAGGTGTGTGAGTGTGTGTGAGTGAGGTGTGAGGAGTGTGTGTGTGTGTGAGTGTGTGTGAGTGAGTGAGTGAGTGAGTGTGTGTGTGAGTGAGGAGTGTGAGTGGAGTGAGTGAGTGGTGTGTGTGAGTGAGTGGAGTGAGGAGTGAGTGTGTGAGGAGTGAGTGAGTGTGTGTGGAGTGAGTGGAGTGAGTGTGTGTGAGAGTGAGTGAGTGAGTGTGAGTGAGTGTGTGAGTGAGTGAGTGTGTGAGTGAGTGAGTGTGTGTGTGTGTGTGTGTGTGAGAGAGAGTGAGTGTGAGTGAGTGAGGAGTGTGTGTGTGGAGTGGTGTGTGTGTGTGAGGAGTGAGTGAGTGAGTGAGTGAGTGAGTGAGTGTGTGTGTGTGAGGAGGAGTGAGGAGTGAGTGTGAGGAGGAGTGAGTGAGTGTGTGTGTGTGTGTGTGTGTGTGTGAGTGAGTGAGTGAGTGTGTGTGTGTGTGTGAGTGAGTGAGTGAGTGTGTGTGTGTGTGTGTGTGTGTGTGTGTGTGTGTGTGTGTGTGTGTGTGTGTGTGTTTCCTCCTGAGCCGGTGGGGGTGGTGAGGAGTGGATGTGGGACTCCGCTGGGTGAACCCAGCGTTCTCTCAGGTCAGGCAGAGTTCAGCACCACAGAAGCTGGAAAGCAGCAGACAGAAGCTCAGCTCAGGTAGACGGGCCACGGAGACGAGGAAGAGACGAGAGCTGGGGGGCAATTAAATCCATGGGAAAGCTGATCCTCTGGAAATTGAAGCACGAAGAGGAGCGCTCCCTTCAGGAGCGGGAAAACAAAGTGGAATCTTGTTCTTTGCCAGCATGACATGAAGTTCTCTTCGCCGTGGGAAGCGACGGGAAGAAGTGAGACGCGGCCGTCGCCTCGATGAGAAACGGCGGAGCGCAGGTCGATGTTTTCTCATTCTTCGTTTCCTTTCGGGGGAATCGAGAACAGACAAACTGCTGACGGTGGCACTTTTTTGTGATGTTGTCGGTGAAGTGACATTTTAAAAATCTGCTCGTCTGAAAGTTGGGTATTTAGGGCCAAGAATACATTTAACATTTACTGGAGTACTTTATTTTAGTCGAAAACAAAAAGTACCATAAGTAAGGCTATCTATGCCACTGAAGTGCTAATCTGTGTTTTAATCCTAGTCGGAAAAAGGTATTTAGTCTCCGACGGAAAGAAGTGAGACTTTCTGCTGTCCTGATGTTTCCACCAGAGAGCAACAGACAACAAGCTGGATTGATTAGATTGAGGTGCAGCAGGCACAGGGTCGATTGGCTTGTGTTGCGAACGGAACGGGGCGCGGGTGGTGTACCACCATATGATGTAGACGGGGGGTCGATCCGTCTAGAGCACGGTACGCCGTGACCAGTGTTGTTTTGGATTGCGAGCGCCACCGGTAACCAGTGGTGAGGGAGAGGGGCGGGTGGTGTGGTGGGACCCCGGGAGGTTGAAGACCCAGTCGAGCTGCTGATTCTGGGATGAGTGCAGGGGTCGATGGCCTTAGCAGTAGACCAGCCAGGAGTTGCAGTCCAAGAATAAATTTAACATTTACTGGAGTACTTTATTTGGGTTTATTCATTTCATGATACTTTACACTTCCCACTTGTTACACCACTTTTGGTTCTTTGCCTTGAAACAACCCCAAATCCACCACACCCACCGTAAGTTATGCAAATAGATCTGCCTTTCAACTCCACATTTTATATTAATACATGAATATATAATTGTCAAAATATAAAAAAATTCAGTTACTATATAACAAGTCAAAGTGCTTTGTTAAGTTACTTTGGAAAGCTGCTGCCAATTAAAGTTCACAAAAAGAAATATTTTTCTAAACATGTCAAACTTTTGTTTTCCAACATCGTATTGGAGTTGCTTCATCACTATTCCAAATTAGTTTTGTAGAAATGCTTCTCCGTCTCATTTAAAATGCAGCGGCCAGAAATCTCATGTGTACGCTCAAGGCTGAAAGGCAAACAACTCCTTTCCTCCAATTTCTTCATATGATGACTTCCTTGACTTCCTGTGTGTCTGCCTCTGTGGTTCTGACTTCCTGTGTGTCTGCGTCTGTGGTTCTGACTTCCTGTGTGTCTGTGGTTCATGTGTATGGGGTGGACGTGAGACTCTTCATTGTCATTAGAAGTTATTCTATCACTCATATTATTGATTTGTTGATTCATCTTCATTTATTTTATTTCTTTATTTTTTCCCTTGCCTGGAAACCAATTCAATTCCATGTCCATGCATACGCTCATACATATACGTCTGCCATCATCAAAGTATTTAGTTTTTTTTAATGCAAAATTAAATGATATATTTTTTAAAAAGCTCACACGCACACACATACACGCACACGTGCATTTTTCTTTTGTTATTTTTCCTTCTTTCTTTATTTCTTTTTACTTTTTCTCAATACTCTGACTTTATGATGTTGTGTCCACTGTTTCGTCGTCCTCTAGGTGTTATGTCTACGTATTGTCTTTTGTCTTAACATAAATAAATAAATAAATGTAAAAAAATAAATAAATAATAATAAAAGAAAGTACTAATAAAATAAATAAAATAAATGAAATAAATAAAATAAATAAAATAAATAAAATAAATAAAATAAATAAAATAAATAAAATAAATAAAATAAATAAATATAAGTTATTCTATTGTTTCCACTGATGGTTTTGATATCATGTTTATTTTTTCTTTAATTAACCGCAAATTCTGAATACACCACTCCTACATAACAGAAGTATAACATTGTTTTTCTTATGACCAACAGTCCCAATGATCTGTGACTATTATTGATTACATATTATTATATATGAAACATGAAATATCAAGTTTTCCTTGCTATCTAGCTCTAACACCATAAGCCTGAGTATTCTTCACACTGACAGCAGCCAATATGAGCTGTTTGTGCCGTTGAAGTACACAGGCATGCCTTTTCTACTGAAACGGACTTATGGCGCATTGATTGCTGCTGTGCTTTGTATATTAAAGTGACCAGCGACCGTGAATCTATGAAGGCGGGGGAAGGACTGAGGGACTGAAAGGCTCGCTATTGATTGCAATCTTACAATAACACTAGATGGAAAAACATTTTCATCTCAGAGGCATGACACGGGCAAAATCATAGTTATTTTTCCATTTAGAAAACCACTAAAATACACATTGAGTTGTTTATTTTACCCTTTTCCTTTCTTACTACAGGCTGTTTACTCAAAGTTGTTCTCCTTCTCTCAGACAGAATCTCTCATGCATTTTAAAGCACTTACCAAACGTTCCAGTTTCACTCCTATCTGTCTTCTGAATGCTTTGACAGAAATATGTGTTCATACATCATCAATAGACAGATTTGTTGTTGTTGTTGTTCTTCTTGTCTTATATGGTTGTTGACCGTGATGCAAAGATATATACCGAATCCACTTCTGTAAAATCCTTAAGACTCTAAGATTTCTACAAAATGAAACAAGAATTTTGAACTTGGCTTTATCCAATATTTAAATGTATGCAAATTAGCACATATTAGATAAGATAACGTACAAATATAACGTTCATAAGATGCAATGACATCTATTAGTTATTAGTTTCTCCCCTTGAATCTGTTTGTTTCTATTTCGTGATCAGTTTTAAATCCATGCACATCGAGGCAATCTGTCGACTTCCATTTGCTATAAGTACCGGCACTTTATTTTATTTTATACGAGAGGAGGCCATCTCCTTGACTATTTTTTGTGTTCCGCTGTGACAGTAAGGTTTCCTTAATGTCAGTCACCGCGACTTAATGAGTATAACTAAGACTCTGGAGATGGACAAATATAGAGAACAGAGCCGCCAGAAGGATATAGCGTGATGAATAGAGGGCATGGAGAAAAATGAAATATGCATCAGGGCTCGCATACAATTTTAATCCCGACTGTTGACTGGAGATTGACCCCCTTGTGACCCGACACTTGCGGGAGTGAAAATATCCACCGAGGGAGGAGCGGGGGTGGCGGTGGGAGCAGGAGCAGGGTGAAGAAATTGTGAAGAAGAATGGATAATGACTGGCTGGCTGGAGGTGGAGGCGGGTAATTGTATCTGTCTGAGTGCCTGAGTGTCTCAGCTTTCCCCCGACGACATAAGAAGCGGGGGAAATGTGCGAGAGAAGAATTCTTTCTGAAATAATATTGTTGTGCTTTTCAGCTTTCCTTGAAAAAATGCACCTGAACAACATCTAACTTCAGAAATGTGTAAATAGTGTGCACTCGGGGGGCTTGGTTAAAGTTCACGGAGGAAACTTCATCGTAATTGTTCTCGAAGAAAAGTTCAAAAGGAACGCAAACAATTCTCTTCCAAAATTTGAGAACGGCACCAAGACTTTAATCTGTTGGCTTGTAACAAACACGTTGTAATACACACACACACACACACACACACACATCAGCTTTATGTCTGTGTGTGTGTGCTAAACATTTGACCGTATCCTTTAAAAAATGTGCCTGGCTTTAGGGAAAACAAGATGTTCCATGTCAATGCATATGCTCATACGTATACATCTGCCATCATCAAAGTATATATTTTTTTTAATAAAAAATGTAATGATATATTTTTTTTAAAGCTCACACGCACACACGCACACATGCATTTTTCTTTCGTTATTTTTCTTTCTTTCTTTATTTCTTTTTACTTTTTCTCAATACTCTGACTTTATGATGTTGTGTCCACTGTTTCGTCGTCCTCTAGGTGTTATGTCTACGTATTGTCTTTTGTCTTAACATAAATACAATTTTTTTTTACAATTAAAAAATAAATAAATAATAATAGTAATAAAAGAAAGTACTAATAAATAAATAAATAAATAAAAGAAATAAAAGAAATAAATAAAATAAATATAAGTTATTCTATTGTTTCCACTGATGGTTTTGATATCATGTGTTTCTTTTTTCTTTAATTAACCGCAAATTCTGAATACACCACTCCTACAAAACATAAGTACAACATTGTTTTTCTTTCTGACCAACAGTCCCAATGATCTGTTACTATTATTGATTACATATTATTATATATGAAACATGAAATATCAAGTTTGCCTTGCTATCTAGCTCTAACACCCATAAGCCTGAGTATACTTCACACTGACAGCAGCCAATATTAGCTGTTTGTGCCGTTGAAGTACAATTTGTATGCTGTGTATGCTAAACATTTGACCGTATCCTAAAAAAATTTGCCTGGCAAGATGTTCATATTTGCAGACACTGATTAAACTGCACAGTTAACTCATGTTAATTATGTTTTTAGTTTGTATTTGTTTTTATGCAGGAAGTTGTTGCTGATGCTTGCACTAGTGTCCCTGTTCCCCTTGATGCTCCTTATTGCGGTTTATCAGGTTGTTTGTGTTCCTGTAAATATATGTGAGAGTTCGGAGGCATAAAAATCAGTGTGCACGCATTACACATATTTATACCGGTGGTTCCCAACCTCGAGTGTGGGACGTTTCCCCAAAAGTCCCATTAAATGAGCTCTAGTGGCGCTTCACTAACACCACCCGTCCTCTTCCAAATGGGTCCTCTAATGGAGTTAAACTGCATGCTATTTAAAATTACCATAAAAGTAGAAATTGTCACAATAGTTTGTTCATACGATTGAATTGTAAATGTGCAAGTGTGCATACCACATCGGACCTCTCGGCTATCTACGAGCGGTCTGTTTTTATTAACTGTATCAAACGTGTATCCGTTAGTTTTAACAACAATTTCAACTATTTAGTGAAACTGAATTAAATGTGAGCTCCTCACTGACATCAGGACAGCAGGAAGTCTCTACATCTTCACCCGGAGACTAAAAACACATCTTTAGACTATATCTGGATTAAAACACAGATTAGTACTTCAATGGCTCTTAAATGGCTCTTATTTATTACTTATGGTACTTTTGTAGTTCGAGTATCTTGAAGAAATGTTACTTCCTGTATTCTTGTTGTTCTGAGTTTGTACTCTTGGTTGATGAATTTATTGTAAGTCGCTTTGTATAAAAGCGTCTTTTAAATGACGTGATGGAATGTATTGTAATGTATTGTTACTTTCCCCTATATTCCAGCTGTTAATTCAATACTTTTACATATCTCTCTCTATATTCACGACTTTCTCGCTCAACGTTTCATGAATGCATTCGTTACTTTTCGTTAACTGCTTCATCTTTTTGTTTTCAGTTGCTGTGTTTCTGGTTATTTTCAAGTCATGATGTCCCCTCTGGGTCCCTCTCTGTCCTCTGTAACTCACGGCCGTCTCTCAGTCGGCATCGGGTCAGGAGGTCAGGAGGTCAGCACGTCCAACTCGGAGTAAGTATTCAAGCTTTTCTCGTACGCCGCTCACAGCTCTACTACGTCAACGTTGACTCATTTCTCATCTTACGTGCCTCTTCTGTCATTATTTGAACCCAAACTCGATCTTTTTTCAGCTTTTCCACGAACTACAGATCTGCACCCTGGTTTAAACCCCCATCTGTATGTTGTTGTTCATAAAGGTCTCCGGTATGTGCGTCGCTGTGCGTGCCTACTGGCGGTTTTAACCGCTCCCTCGACCTCTAGCGCATCGGCCCGTGGCCTCATTAATAACCCCTGTGTTTGCTGAATGGGGCTCTGGCGATCTATTGCAGTGTTGTTTTTGTTTGGCCCTGGTCACAGTGATTCCTGGGAGATGGCGGTATCATAAATCTACAGCTTATTCATGGAGCTAACATGACCTTTACAGCAACACCGAGAACAGAGCGCGAGTGGGCAGAGGGAGATGGAAACCAAGGTAGAATAGTAGAAAAGGCCAGGGAAAAGAGACGAGAAAACGAGCGCGAGGGGGAGGTCAGCGGGTTTAAAGGTAGAGCCGAGGGGATGAGAACGATAAGGAGGGAGAAGGAGAGATGGAGGAGGAGAGGGAGGGGGCGGGAGAGGAAAGGCGACGCCGAACAATGGAGGATAAGAGGCGGCTGGAGATGGAAGTGATTGAAGAAAAGCTGCAATTACTGATGTACGGTTGTGTGATTTACTGACGGCTGGAAAGAAATAACGTTATGTTGCCAGAATGAAGTTGATTTCAGATTTATTTTGTTCTAAAATGTGATAACTTCCTCCTTTTGTTCTAATTAAAGACATGTTCTCCTCAAAAATGTGTTTTGTCACATCTCAGTGACCTTGACCTTTGACCAACAGTGTTCAGATCCACAGATGAGACCCCCCCCCCCTAATTAATCCTTGATATTTTTGCCAAATTTGATAAAAAAATACCCTCAAGGCGTTCATGAGATATTTTGTTCCGGAGAAGACAATCAACAGATGGACAACGAAAAAACATAATGCCTCCATCCACGGCTGTCGCTGGCCCGGAGACATGAAGAGGACATTTTGTGGAGAAAATGAGAGCGGAGAGAGAGAGAGAGAGAGAGAGAGAGAGAGAATCAGATTGAGGTTGCGGGACTGAGAGGTTATTACTGGATGAAAGCAATCAATGAGTGTGAAGGGAAAGAGGAATAGAGAGACAGAGAGGAGGAGAAGTCCTGTGCGTCTCGGTGTATTCGTGTCGATGGAGTCGGATCTCTCCCAGAGCGCCGGCTCCTGTCGAGTCTTTAATAAAGTCTCCATGTCGGGGGCTTTCGTTTGCTCCCAGAAGGCACTCTCTCTCTCTCTCTCTCTCTGGCTGGGGTTCGGGTTTTATAATCACATTGGAGACTTGGAAGCTGTTAAACCACGTGGTGTTTTAACGGTATTGTTTGTTCGGCTGTGGAGGAGGAGCTGGTGCTCACACCACTTTTTATTAGATAAAGCATGTTTATTTTTTAATTTATTGTTTTTTATTTTAAAAACCTGGTTTTTTAAACACTTTATTTTTTAAAAATTATTTAAAGTCTAAAAGATGCAAATAAAGTGTTTTCTCTCTGCACACACACACACACACACACACAAACACAAGTAAACACACACACACACACACACATGTACACAAAGAACGCCAACGCACATCCACGCATGCCCTTTCACATTAAGTCCTATCACATTCTCTCTCTCTCTCCTTCTCTCTCTCCTTCTCTCTCACTCTCTCTCTCTCTCTCTTTCTCTCACTCTCCTTCTCTCTCTCCTTCTCTCACTCTCTCTCTCCTTCTCTCTTTCTCTCTCTCTCTCTCTCTTTCTCACACCTGGCCACCAAACTAAAAAGTGCTTTGAGAGTCGTCCCGCGTGTGCAGCTTTTATTAAGTGTGTGTGTGTGTGTGTGTGTGTGTGTGTGTGTGTGTGTGTGTGTGTGTGTGTGGTGCAGCTGTCATGTGCGGGACATAAAGGGGGAGAGAGGGAACCCCATGAAGCCACGTGAAGAATGAGACATTCTCCTCATACGCAGCTCATCTGTTCTCTCGCATCTCGTCAACTCTTTATCGAGTCGAGTTTATTCACGTGGCTTAGAATCAAAACGTCGTATAGATCCTTGATAAAAAAAATAAAAAGTATTTTCCAAAAAACAAAACAACCGCCACATGCTCCTCTTGGAAAGTGTCGTGTTCACTAGGGAATTGTGTTGTTTATCTATAGAGTGATTATTCTCATACATATGTATTATACCTTATATTGTAGATAGATGAAAGCTCTTGAACTTTAGTTATTTGATCAATATTGAGAATAAATCTGATGTTATGACAAAGATTTTCAGGAAAAAGTGTAAAAGTGTTCGTCGTGAAGATAGCATCGAGTAAATATTACAATATTTACACAAAAACTGGATAAACTCGATTAAATCAGAGGTTGATAGTCACAGCAAATCAATGTCTATCTGAAAAATGCACTTTTTTGTGAATACAAAAAATGAATGTGTTGTTTTAGTTCAGACTGCTATTTGTTAAGGATACCCAAAACATAACACAGAATACCAGAAGGGCAGATAGGAGGGTTGTCCCCACTTTCCCTGGATCATTTTGCAGATAGGAGGTTTTTGCACTTTGGCCACCGAAATGTTTTTTATGCAAAACAGACACAAACAAAGATGAATTGAAATAAAACACAAAAATGCTCCAGATGCCACAACACTCATTATTAGTTCACACACACGCAAAAAATATTCAGCATGGCTCCGTACGACAGTTGTTGTGTACAATGCCATAATACAACACCGCTTTAATTACACTCCCCATCATCCTGCTTTCACAACCATATTCTATTTCCAGTTAAAGGCTCAGCCACTTTCAAATCTAAATTAAAAGCCCCTTGTCTTCCTGTGCATTTAATCCATTCATTACCTTCGCATTGAAAATGCGGAAGGTTATGTTTTGATCGCCGTGTATTTATTTGTTTATTTGTATGCGTGTTACTCGCATAACAAAACAAGTTTTAAACCGAATCGCATGAAATTTGGTGGGATGATTGGTTATTATCCGGGGACCATTTGATTAGATTTTGGGATCAATCGGGTCAAAGGTCAAGGTCAAGGTCATGAAAAGGTCAAAATCTTCTTTTTACCATTCAACTAATGCCAACATGTTCATTATTCAATGCCCAATCTTGTGATATGCGAAGGTATGCGCTCTACCGAGTGCCCGTTCTAGTTATCCCTGCAATACTCTTATTTCCTTTATTCAATGTGTGTTAACTTGACAATGCTCTAAAAGTAAATGTATTTTCTCTGATTGTCTTTTTTATTTCATTAATGTTACACAACAGTAATTGAAACGTCTTTGTGTTTATTTTCCTTGTGTTTATATAAAGCAATTCACAAATTAACTTGCTATACAATGTGTTACGGTAAGTTTATTTAATCATGTCATTCAAATTTCAAACATGAACAAAACCTAAATGTCTTAATTCCCCAAACGGTCCCCTGTGAAATGCCCCTTGACTCACACACAAAGTCCAAACACACCTTCTCTGTTACCCTATCTCATTATTATCTAAATGACACGCTAACCAGAATTGCTTTGGCAATATTGTTTCTGAACTTTCATTCCAATTGAGCACATTAAACTGAAATTGCATAGAGATAGAGGTTGATTTGTGAGCCGGGTGGACTGATAACCTCATTCCTATGGAAACGTCTCTCCTCGTTGCTATTCTGCACCTGTCTGCCGCACAGACCCGTCGTAAATCCTACGGGAGGAAAAAAAGAAAAGAGAACATGGACCATTAAGAAGAAATGGCCCCACTGCTGTAGAGCAAAACCACACACACACACACACACACACTGTCTCCAACGTTCCGCAGATGAACCGCCTCTATACAGTCGGACAATTAGCTCCCGCACCAATAGCTTCAATATCTAGTGAGTCAGGGAAGAGGTCATCCAGCGTGCTCGTCGTTTCCCAGTCAGATGAACTGGTTTGGTGAAACACTCTGGTTTGGTTTGAGGATTATTTTCTGGCTGGCTGGAATTTCAGCAAAATTAAAATGATTTGGAAACCCAACGTGACTCCAACAGACTGCCAGGAGGAGTCGATGGAACGGTCAGTAGCTGTGGCGCACACACACACACACACACACACACACACACACACACAGCTCCATCCACACACATCAATGAATGCACACACACATTTTGCAAACTCCCCAGGTTTGCTAAACTAACTCACACACTCCATTCCATTATCCAAACCGCTTATCCTTCTTTTGGGTCGCGGGGCGCTGGAGCCGATCCCAGCCGACCTTGGGCGGAGGCGGGGGTCGCCCTGCACGGGTCGCCAGTCCATCTCAGGAACTCACACACTCATTCAATTCAGTTTCTTTTATATAGCCCAATATCACACATTACCAATTTGCCTCAGAGGGCTTTACAATGTGCACACACACGACATCCCCGACCCAGGACCTCGCCGTTAGACTCATGTGTCCTTCCAAAGATGCCACCAGGTAGTCTTTTCGGGTGAATGCCTCCATCTCCTCATCTTCAGGGAGAGAAAACAACATGTCGACTCGTTCTGAAGCTGCTCTCACCAGAGGAAAATGCAGCATTGGTCCTTTGGTCTGCATTGGGCTTCACTGCTGGAGCCGGTGGGGATTAGCTTAGTTTAGCAGTCCGTCTAAATAAGTCAAAGTTGTCTTTTGGTTTCGTTCAGGACGTGAACTTTGGTCTCCTGGGTGACAGTCATGGGTTTCCTGGCTCATCCATCCATCCCATCCCCCTCCCTGTACCGACTTACTGACTCTTTGGACCACATCACCCGACTTACTCTGAAAATCTAATATTTCCACTGTAAGAGCCAAATGCATGATTACCTTCACATTGAAAATGCGGAAGGTTATGTTTTGATCGCCGTGTATTTATTTATTTATTTATGTGTATGTGTGTTGCTCGCATAACTCAAAAAGTATTAAACCAAATCGCATGAAATTTGGTGGGATGATTGGTTATTATCCGGGGACCATTTGATTAGATTTTGGGATCGATGGGGTCAAAGGTCAAGGTCAAGGTCATGAAAAGGTCAAAATCTTCTTTTTACCATAGTGCGGCCAATTTTTATCCAATTGGCATGCAACTAATGCCAAGATGTTCATAATTCAATGCCCAATCTTGTGATATGTGAAGGTATGTGTCCGTTGTAGTTTCATTTGTTATAATAATTTAGTTTAAAAATATTTAAAGAGGTAACTGAAGATAAATCTTTTTCATTATGATTTGAAAGAATGTTTAGGTTAACATATATAATTTAGTATTGTATTTAAAAGCTGAATAACTTGTCAGAATGTAAGCTTCCAATCAGATGACGTCACGTCAGTATAACACCTGCGTGTTGGACTGTCAGTCCAGATTTGAGCTCAGAGATGTTGGAAGCGACATAGTTTTTTTACAGTGTGAACATGCAACTACGTTTTCTAGTAAACATTTTTTATGGAAGAACTACTTGTCTCACTCACGTGTCAATTAATAGTTTCTAAGACTGAACTCAAATTTGTGGTACAGAAGACCCAGAACTATACGGAGTGCCACTCCATCCACTTTTAGGTTTACATTCTTTTGCACCTGTTGACCACAATCCTTCAAGTAGTTGTAATAACAAATGTAACATAATGTTGGTGACGCTCATGAAGGTGTCACGCCCCTCGGGTTGGAGGACGTGTTGCATCTCTGTGCCCGATGGTATGGTATGATATGATATGATATGATATTCCTTTATTCGTCCCACAGTGGGGAAATTTCAAAAATATCTTATAAATATCAAATCTTAAAGTATCTTCCCGATCTTGAGGGTTCTGCAACAATTTCCACTTTCTTCCTATCAGAAAGTGGATATGTAACATTAATAGCTCCAGAAATGAAGAGTGTGTTGAGCTCTATTGAAGAGGGGCCCCCCCCCGGGGGGAGTGGCCTCGCTGAGGGGCCTGCCACCTGCTCCAGGGAACCTTCACTTTCCCCTTCGAATGAACGTCTCACATTCTTCCCTCCGTTTTACCTTTTGCCTTTTTTCTGCTTACTTTACTTTTTACTCTGTCCTCCTCCCTCCATCTTGTCCTCTCCTTTCTGTCCTCTTTTTCCTCCTTCTTGTCATCGTTCTCCCTTCCCTCCCTTACACCTCTGTGACTCCGTTCTCCCCTCTCTCCTCTTTCCTCCGTCTCTTCAAAGTCATCTCCGTCTCCGCTGTCGTCGCTCTGAGAGTTACACATCGCTCAAAGCCTGCAGCATCTGACAAAACGCTGCTCACTGACATTGTCTGTCGTAACACGCGTCGCGATAGAGAGAGTTCACTCAAGCAGCCATCCCATTATCCCACTGCGCACACACACACACACACACTGTAACAACCCTTTGACAGTTGTAGATACATTAAATGTACCTCTTAGTGGCCTCCCAGAGGGACGGCGACAACTGAGCATTTCGTAACTCAAAATAACAAACCCGATGCATCACACATGCTCTCGTCCTCTTCCTCTTCCTCTTCCTGCCTCCCACTCTGCATTAAGTGCATTCGAGTGGCTCGTAACGGGAGCAGCGTCAGGCTTTTATCGCCGTAATTTGTCGCCATACATCAGTGTGATAGTGGGCGGGGCGGCGGCGGCGGCCCGCTCTCAGACACCACTGCACTCTCCAGCGACATCCGCCAAGGGCAGCAGCCGGATAACACAGATGTATGAATAAAACATCACGACTTTGATGTTGCAGATCGCGACGCATCATTCATCCGCGTCCACAGTGAGACCCAGAAGTGAAGGATGCCGTTCGTTTACAGCCACGAGGACGAGATAAGGGATGCGAGGGATAAGCGATGCACTGGTCATGGCTGGACTTCAATCATGGGAGCTTCAATGAAAATGTATTCATGCAGTGGCTCACATCTGTATTCAAAGGGGAAATGGCCAGAGGGAGGGGCTTCAGAGAGAGAGAGAGTAATACAGGCGGATGGAGGAGAGGATGAGAGGGATGAAATGTCATAGCTGGGGCTGATAGACGGGGAAGGTCCAGCCACTTCATCTCTGAGTTTGTGGAGGAATAGAGATGAAGAGGAAAGGAAAGGATGAAAAGGGAGCTGAGAGATGGCCGGGAGGTAGAAAGGGAAGCATTAGAGAGAGCGTGAGCAAAAAGAGAGTTACAGGACAAACTGAGGGATGAGAGGAGAGGCGATGACGGTCTGTCGGTGCAGAGGAGGAGAGAACATGTGCCGGGTGATGAAGGTGAAACAGGTGGATTTGAATAGGGCGAGGTGGGGAGAGCGGAGGGAGGGGGAGGACTGGTGTAGGTTAAGAGGGATTTTGTTGGATCAGTTTTTTTATTCCATCCTGACCGATTTTTTAATGGGGTCTTAAAGTCATCGTGAGGTTACCAAGGCAACTAGAATACGTTGTTGGACTGGTGGTGGGACATTGTTATCTGTGCAGAAGAAGGGACAGGGGAATTATCCAGCTCCAACTGGGAAAGAGGCCTGTGAGTGTGTGTGTGTGTGTGTGTGTGTGTGTGTGTGTGTGTTTGTTGTGGACCAATTCAGGAGTGTGGCTTGTTTGTGTGTCTGTCGTTGACACTGTGTATACAGTGTATACAGTGTCAACGGTGTGTGTGTGTATGGAAGGTGGGTGGGTGGGAGGAATGTGTGATGGCAGGTGTGTATGTTATTTCAATGATGTTGTGCAGTTGTGTGTGTTTGTGTGTGTGTGTGTGTGTGTGTATATGCTCCTGTACTTCTATCTTTGTGAGGCCCAATTAGATGCTCTTGTTTTGTTCACAGACGACGTGTTGGACCGTTCTCACATGGTCAAAGGGCTGTTTGAGAGTTATTACTTTTAAAGTGGGTTCAGGTAGAAAGCAAAGCACAGTTCTCCCTCGCATCAGTCATGCAAATGTGACAGCGTCTCCACCTCGCCCTCCTTCGATTTGTTTGCTGTTGTTTCAAAAGGCCTGGGTTACATGCACTTTTTTGTACGACCTTTTGTGTCAATTGCTGACGAATCCACGTCTGAATGCGTCCTTCACTTTCCCTTTGAATACACAATTACTTTTGGGGTTTAACTCAGATTTATTTAACGAAAACATAACTTGGGTGTCAATTTCATAGCTGCGTGCATCGTTTACATTATGATGACAATGAACTCACTAGCACAATACCGGATATCGGGAGCAAAACATCGCTGCAACAAAGTGCAACTGGAAACTTGACATGCTGTAAACAAACCAACAGTTCAGTCATCCGTCATTATCCAAACGCTTATCCTGCTTTGGGGGCGCTGGAGCCGATCCCAGCTGACATTGGGCGAAGGCAGGGTTCAGCCTGGACAGGTCAGAGGTCATCTCAGGGCTCACATCGAGACAGACAACCATTCATGCTCACATTCACACCTACGGGACATTTAGAGTTCAATTAACCTGCAAGTCTTTGGACTCTGGGATGAAACCGGAGGGAAACAGTTTAACCGGATTAATTATATATATATATATATATATATATACATATATAATAATAATATATATATGTATATGTGTATGTATGTATATATATTTATGTATTTATTTATTTTTATTTTTATTTATTTTTTATTTTTATTTTATATATTTTTTTAAATTCTGATTTATTTGATATTAATTTAGAATAGGAATATATAAGCATTTTTCGCTTTTACCTATAGCTTTTCAGTCTTTCTGTTTTGTATATTATATAGAATAATATTGTATTGTATTTGATTTGATTGACTGAATAAAATACACAACAACAACAACAATAATATTCTTTGGAGGTCGAATGGAAAGTGTGTGAGCACAAAACTTGTTATTCGTGTAAGTATGGAAGTACAAACGTGTGTTTTATGTTTCAATATTCCAGTGTGCAGTATGTGTACCAGTGTATTTTCCATAAGTATTTGTGCGTGCGTAGGCTTGTGTGTTCCCCTGTGTGTGCAGGAATGTGCCTTGTTTGCCTAGCTGGTGTGTGTGTGTGTGTGTGTGTGTGTGTGTGTGTGTGTGTGTGTGTGTGTGTGTGTGTGTGTGTGTGTACCAATGAATCTGCCCGTCCGTGTAGCTGTGCTTGCACTATACGACAGAGTGTGAATCATCAGAAGCAGTGGAGCCATAAAGCCCAGAGCTGTTAAGCAGGACGGCTCCTGGAATGATCACAAGGAGGCGGTACTTCTGTTTCCCGGCCAGCCGTCACCGCGGGAGGCGGAGGAGGAGCTGCCGCGGCGGGTCGGCCCGTATATGCCGCCGTCACGCCTGACCGCACAGCCAATGGCCATAACCGTCAGCGGCGATGATTGAACACATGAAATATGGGCTCTTTGTCCGTGGTGTTGGACAGGGTGGAGGTCAGATGCAGGGTCAGGGTGAAGGCGAGAGGAAGATTGCATGTTTAGAAAGAACGCCTTCCTTTCTGGCGCGGCCTCCATCTTTTAGTCGTCCGTGCTGAGCGCTCAGTGACAAACAAGATATTTGTCCAATTTGATTTCCTCTCAGCGGCAGAACGTTGCTAGTTACCGCAACAGAAGACTGTAATATGAAGATATTAATAATGCATAAGCATCCACTGCCAGGGCGGATCTATATCATCATCATGCAAAACAGTCTTCTGATGCTCGCGAACGCAGCGTCGTTCTCATTAATTACATCAGCTCGTTCGGTCTTGTTGGGATCAAAACACCCAGATGGCTTCAATGGGAACGGATACGCTTTGCAGCGCAAAGGTAAAGTTAACTTTTATTCATGTTCTTCATGTTTTCCAGAAAATAATAAATGTTTAACATTGCGCATGCCGATTAAAGTAAAAAAGAAATGAAAAAGCAGAGACGATAAAAAAACAAAGTAGATGTGTGGCTTTGGGCCGTGTGGGACGGATGAAAGGGGGAACGCCGGGAAAGAAACGCACTCAGTAGGGTGCAGATCTCGGCCAGGTGAGTCTGCAACTGTAAGGTTCAGTTCTGTGTCTCCTCTGTCTCCTGTCTTCTTGATTGTTTCATTCCCTGCACCTGCCCTCAGCCTCTCCTGTCTCCTTGATTGTTTCATTCCCTTCACCTGCCCTCAGCCCCTCCTGTCTCCTTGATTGTTTCATTCCCTTCACCTGCCCTCAGCCCCTCCTGTCTCCTTGGTTGTTTCATTCCCTTCACCTGCCCTCAGCCCCTTCTGTCTTCTTGATTGTTTCATTCCCTGCACCTGCCCTCAGCCCCTCCTGTCTCCTTGATTGTTTCATTCCCTGCACCTGCCCTCAGCCCCTCCTGTCTCCTTGGTTGTTTCATTCCCTTCACCTGCCCTCAGCCCCTTCTGTCTCCTTGATTGTTTAATTCCCTGCACCTAACCTCAGCCTCTCCTGTCTCCTTGATTGTTTCATTCCCTGCACCTGCCCTCAGCCTCTCCTGTCTCCTTGATTGTTTAATTCCCTGCACCTGCCCTCAGCCTCTCCTGTCTCCTTGGTTGTTTCATTCCCTTCACCTGCCCTCAGCCTCTCCTGTCTCCTTGGTTGTTTCATTCCCTTCACCTAACCTCAGCCTCTCCTGTCTCCTTGATTGTTTCATTCCCTGCACCTGCCCTCAGCCCCTCCTGTCTCCTTGATTGTTTCATTCCCTGCACCTGCCCTCAGCCTCTCCTGTCTCCGTGATTGTTTCATTCCCTTCACCTGCCCTCAGCCACTCTCGTCTCGTCAGTGTCTCATGTCATTCACCTGTTTCCCCCCCAATATATCGTGCCACTCTTTCCCTTGTCTGTTGCTGGATTGTTGTCTTTTCCCCGTCGTCCTGTCTTTCATGCGTATTCCTGATTCTGCCTGTTTGACCCTGCCTTCCCGCCCTGACCCCTGATTCTCTGCCTGCCCCTTTTTTTTGGACATTGTTGTTTTTTTGTAAACTTTTGCCTTTCGTTATTCACGTTGAGCCCTGCCTGTTTCTCTGCGCATGAGCTCCTGCGCCTCGCTACCCGTGACGTCAGGCGTGTCTTGCAACCACCACCTCTGAGACGTTTGATTGAATGAATCCAAACCACAGCGGCCCTCCTTCTGAAGCGCAAGCCTATCAGTCGGATTTTATTCGCACGTCTCGCATAACTCATACGCTCTCGTCTTAATATGCAGCTGTCACATGAACTGAGCTGCACGCTCCGTGACTGTTTAACGCTTCCTCTGGCTCCCATCGACACGAGAGGACGCGCTCCCTCGTGGTCGGCGCAGTTTGTCAGTCGATAGTTATGAACGCCATCATCTGACCCGTGTGTCCAAAATCAAACGCAGAACAATTTCTAATCTGTGATGGAAAGAAGAGTCCCAACTGAAGCAGTCAGCAGTCCAGGGCGGTTTAGAACAGCCAATACAAAATATATATATTTTTAAAAGTGTGATACCCGTAATTATGAGAAGTCCTTGAGCATACAGTCATAAAAGAGCATCAACAAAATTAGACTCATGAGTCCAGTCGTATGCGAGATTATCCATGGAGAGACAGACAGAAAGATGCACAAGCAAGTACACACACACAGAAACGCACCACTGGACACATAATCGACGCCTGAGGGAGCTAAAAAAAGAAAAATGACATTACATTCGATCGTTTGCCGCAGCTGTATCCCTCTATTTTTTTCTTTTATGCTTCTTTATATTAGTTATATGACATTTTGTGACACGCGTGGGTTTTATTTATCATTACCGTCTGCTTCAGCTGGAGGGACTAAAGGGAAGCTCTGCAGAATGAGAAATAACATTATTATTGTTACGTGTTTCACAAGTAGTTTTGCAGGCAAACATATCCTTCAGGGTGTGTGTGTGTGTGTGTGTGGGGGGGCAGGAACCTGGTATGAAGGGGCTGCGCTGTGGTTGTGGCTGCCTTTATCTGGCTGCCTTTATCTGGCTGTGTTGAGAGCCGGTCGGGACACAGAAGCTCAATAGTGCCATCAACAGGTGCAGGGCGGCAGCGCTGCTCACCGCTCTGAGCAGCTGTAGACGATACTCAGTGAGCACTTTTGGGACGTAATGGTGACGATTTATCAGAAATAGGATCAGGTCGTGAAGTGAAAGAAGCCATCATCTCTGCAGGCTCTAGTGAAGGATGGATGAGGCTCGGGAATTAAGAAGAAGACGAGGCTGTCTGGAGTCCAACCTATTCTCTGCCAAGGTCAGACTATCCTCTGGCCTTTGAAACCCTGTTAGCTATGCTCCCTCACACACATATACATATACACATATACATATACACATACACACACTCACACTTCAGAATCACTGGCAACCCCTTCATCTTACACACCGTCTTTTAACTGCATCCAACATCCCAAACGCACCACACAGTGGAGTTTGTTTCCTCTCTAAATAAGCGTGGTCCATCCATCACGGGGCCTCAAAGGGCCTCAAAGGGCCTCAAAGGGCCTCAGAGGGCCTCAAAGGGCCTCAAAGGGCCTCCAAGGGCCCCGCGGCTAATTCAACCCAGCAGCACACAGGGGACGGACAACGAAGGTCATCCCAAACCTCCACAAGGAGAAGAGTTATAATAATCATCATCCCTTTGAGTGTGCGTGTGTGTGTGTGTGTGTGTGTGTGTGTGTGTGTGTGTGTGTGTGTGTGTGTGTGTGTGTGTGTGTGTGTGTGTGTGTGTGTGTGTGTGTGTGTGTGTGTGCGTGTGTGTGTGTGTGTGTGTGTGTGTGCGTGTGTGTGTGTGTGTGTGAGCAAATGGCCTACAGGGCGTTTAAGGGCGTTGAGTTGTTTCTCTTGCCCTCACTTCTCCAGGTATAGATTTCCCGTCTGTCTGAGGATAACCACCTCGTCGTCTGCCTCACACGACGCTGCAGGCGAGACGGTGGACCGAGGAGAGCTGCAGGCCCCCCCCCCCCCCCTCTGAGGGGGCCGGGAAACAAAAGGGGGGGGGGGTTATTGAGAAACAGGGACTGTGTGTGGGGGGGGGGTCTGCGTGTTTGTGTGCGTGTGTTTGTGTGTCTGCGTGTGTGTGTGTGTGTGTGTTATTGAGATACTGAGGGGCTGTGTGTGTGTGTGTGTGTGTGTGTGTGTGTGTTATTGAGAAACTGAGAGACTGTGTGTGTGTGTGTGTGGTGTGTGTGTGTGTTATTGAGAAACTGAGAGACTGTGTGTGTGTGTGTGTGTGTGTGTGTGTTATTGAGAAACTGAGAGACTGTGTGTGTGTATGTGTGTGTGTTATTGAGAAACTGAGAGACTGTGTGTGTGTGTGTGTGTTATCAAGATACTGAGGGGCTGTGTGTGTGTGTGTGTGTGTGTGTGTTATTGAGAAACTGAGAGACTCTCTGTGTGTGTGTGTGTGTTATTGAGAACCTGAGAGACTGTGTGTGTGTGTGTGTGTGTGTGTATGTGTGTGTGTGTGTTATTGAGAAACTGAGAGACTGTGTGTGTGTGTGTGTGTGGGTGTGTGTATGTATGTGTGTGCGTGTTATTGAGAAACTGAGAGACTATGTGTGTGTGTGTGTGTATGTGTGTGTGTGTTATTGAGAAACTGAGAGACTCTCTCTCTGTGTGTGTGTGTGTTCCTCTCCATGTACTGTTTGAGTGCCTACACGTGTATTGTAATAACAAAGTGAAGATGTCAATAAGAACTAAACTAATCCGTCGTCTTCTTTTGGTTTTCAAAAGTTCAAATGAATCAGAGACGCTTCGTGGAGCTGCTTCCAGCTGGAGGACGGTCGTTCTGCCCGGCGACAGGTGGCCAGGGACACGCCCACAAGTGAGTGATGAGGCTCATGTGGCTCCCAGAAGTGGGCGGTGACAAGTTCCATTCCCTGTGCTCAATGGACTGTAGAGACGGGGAGCGCTGCCCGGCCTCACACACACACACACACACACACACACACACACACGTGTTTACTGCCTTAACTTTACCCCAGGAAGACCACCTGTGGTTAAAGTCATTCTTTATTCTTTGTTTTTTATGTTACACGGTTCCCAAGTAATTCCTCAGTAAATCTCTCCAGATGTTTATCATCCGCTAGCGGCGCTCGCCCCGTTCAGACTCGGTACCTCGACCCCTGACCTCAGCGGGGAGGTTGTGATGTCAGAGGTCATCGTGGCCGATCGCCATGACTACAACGATACCGAGGTCAAACAAGGCTCTCCATTCATTTGAGATATGGCCACCTCTGGGCTACAGCATCGGGAAAGGACATCTCGGCATCACGGCGATGCACGTTGGCTTCCGCTCGGTCTGAGCTGCTCCAGTTTCCTCTGGGATTGTTTCACTCTTCCACAAAGAGAAACTTCTGCACCCTCAGTGTCCTCCCAAACCTTTAGTGAAGGATGGAGGCCTTTTCTAGACGACTACGACTTCTTACGAGAACCTCTCGACATACACTACCGTTCAAAAGTTTGGGGTCACTTAGAAATGTCTTTATTTTTCAAAGAAAAGCACTGTTTTTTCAATAAAGATAACATTAATCAAAAATACACTCTATACATTGTTAATGTGGTAAATGACTATTCTAGGTGGAAGTGTCTGGTTTCTAATGAAATATCTCCAGAGGTGTAGAGAGGCCCATTTCCATCAACTATCACTCCAGTGTTCTAATGGTACATTGTGTTTGCTAATCGCCTTAGAAGACTAATGTCTGATTAGAAAACCCTTGTGCAATTATGTTAGCACAGCTGAAAACAGTTATGCTGGTGATATAAGCTATACAACTGGCCTTCCTTTGAGCTTGAAGTTTGAAGAACAAAATTAATCATTATTTCTAACCTTGTCAATGTCTTGACTATATTTTCTATTCAATTTTCAATTCATTTGATAAATAAAAGTGAGTTTTCATGGACGACACAAAATTGTCTGGATGACCCCAAACTTTTGAACGGTAGTGTAGACTGAGGGGGATCCGCTCCATAGCAACAGTGAGCACCTCCCCCCTCCCCTTTTTGTTGTTGTTTTTTCTCCTTTAGCCGTTACTCGTTCTCTTTTTTACATGCAACTTCTCACTTTATTATTTTTCATTTCCAAATTGCTTTTACGTCACCTGATGGATTAATGTAATTTTTTGACTTTGTTTACATCTCCATCTCCTGAATGTACCTGAAATTACCTGAATGTATTGTATAATTTCCGTAGCCTTACAATGGTTGGGTGGGGTGGGTGGGTGGGGTCGGGAATGAGGTTTTAAATGTCAATCTGTAATTGCCCTGAGACGTGTGTGAATCCCCTTCCCTGGTGGGATAAAAACTCTGAAAATCAATAAAACATCTATAAAAAAAATAATTTAAGAGACATTTTTGCTCTCCGAAGACATAAATCGTGACTGAATGTGAAACGCTTCCTGTTGTTTCCATGTGAGCGCGGCGAAGGCGAGCGGCTCGCTCTGCGGCTCCAGTCGGCTGCACCTCGTGGCGTCACGCTGGCGCCGCCGTGTCCAAAGTGACAGGAGCGGCTTACCCTCATCACGCCTCTTTTGTCCCCGCAGACGAATTAGGGAGTAATCGTTGTCAATTAATTCGGGAAATGTATGCAACATGACACATTCCAACGGCGCTCAAGGGCCTCGTGTATCCTCGTCTTGATCGCAAACTTAATGCGGTGTCCTGCTTATTTATCGGGGGCTCTTAACCTTTAGAACGGCGGGGGATTAGTGGAGGAGACCTCTGGGATTTATGTCCCCTCGTAGAATAAGATTAGTCTGGATCTCTCTGAAGCACTCTGCACTTCAATTCACCATCGGGTTGTAATTTGTTCAGCTGATAGAGAAGATTAAAGAGAAACTAACGTCCAATACCGTCGCTGAAGTGAAAAGATGTGTGTTAATCATCCAATGAACAAACCAGGTGTTGCATTTTAACATGGATTTGAAGGACTGTATTAAAAACGGGACGTGTGTCTGTTGTCGTGACGTTGCACGTTTTTCTTTCCTTTTCATTTGGCAAAGCTAACATGACATTCTTAAAGGACCCATATTATGCCCATTTTTCCACAAGTTGATATGGTTCCTTGGGGTCTTAATGAAATGTTTGTAACATATTTTGGTCAAAATACCACAAGAATCATTTCAAACAGCACCCTTTTTACCCTGTCAAAAACACCTCCCCACAGATGAACCTGTTTTGAGTGCCTGTTCCTTTAAATGCTAATGAGCCAGCTCCCCCCTCCCCCCCCCTCTCCCCTCCCAATGATCCAAGGCCATGTAGCCAGACTCCATACATGGGCGTGCTTCAAAATCTACGTAGACATTGGTGGTGATCCCATTTGACGCACTCAAGCATATCGTTTCTGACAGAGGAACCACAACAAGCCGCGTGAGTTGTTTTTTTCCAGCGTTTTTGTGTCGGGAGACATGCCAGATACCCAACTTAACGTATAGAAGCACTAAAAAAGTGGAATTTTCATAATATGTCCCCTTTAAGTAAATACGCAGCCCGCTGGGAACCTCTTACTCGTGAGTTACGCTGAACAGCTGCTTGGAAAGGACTCGTGGCTCTCGTTGTTTCTTCAAGACGGCGAACAACCTCAGCGTGGAAATTCTTTGTGATGTTTTCCTGAACTGAGATATATATCAAACGTTCTCCACCTCTCTCATACTCTTTTTCACACTCCCTTTGTTTTCGTTCTAATGGTGGAGTCACACTGTAGCATGCCAGGTGAAATGTTCAGAGCATTAATATAACACAACAGTTATTTGCTATATAAGGATATAATGGAGTTTTGTCAATCTGGTCCCTCAACCTCTGTGAGCTGTAATCCGAGTTCCTCTGAGCTTTGTTTACGTGCTCAGCTGATACCGGCAGCGTGGGGAAAGCGTCTCGTGTTTAGCACGTAAAACTAAATACAAAGCACAGCTGAAGGTGATGGGAATGTCATTCGCTTTGCAAGTATTTGGTCATAAACTATAACATTAGACAAGCTGACATGTTCAATTCAATTCAGTTTATTTGTAGAGCCCATTTTCACAAATTACAAATGTGTCTTAGAGTGCTTTACAATATGTACACATAGACATCCCTGACCTTTGACCTTTGACCTCACATCGGATCAGGAACAACTCCCAAATAACCCTTCACTGGGAAAAAAAAAGGTAAGAACGGACAGGTGTAATAGATGTCATGTGACCAGAAGGAATCATTACACACTAATTAAAACACAATAAATATGACAGAGTGGATGAAAAGTTGACGTCATGATGACACAAGAAGAAATGTCAGGGGTCACCAACGCTACCGCCATTGGCATGAGGCGGACATGAAGGTCTGGACAATATTGTATTGGCAATCTATCCCGTATTTGTTTTTTATAAATATTTGATATTTCATTCTGGATCAAGGTTGACGGTCATCTTGAAGCCACACTGAGAAAACTGTCTCCAAAATGTACACATGGTGGGTATTTGTATTGGAATCAATATTTAACAATCATTTCCCGACCAGGATTCTGGCCAGACCGACCTCATAATTGCGATGTTAACTGACAAAATTATTCCGGCCCATTTTTTCTTTTCAAAGTTTCTGCGACTCGTGACCTTAGAATTTCTCAAATCTAAATCCTGGTTATTGGAGAGGCATCAGGAGCAGAAGACGGGAATCATATGTTTAACATGTTCTGGATTTTGTTTTTAAATGGTCTTTAATGCAAGAAACTGAACCTTTGTGTGGCAGCTGTGGGGGTGGAGTCTCCAATTTGGCGTTGGCTGCTGGCTGATTACCATACAGGAGAAAGTGAGCAGAGGCACCGTCGTGCGGTCTGCTGAGTGAATAAAGCATGTTCCCGAATACCTCGATGTTGGCGACTCCTTGGTGCTTTGGGGGGAACACTTTGATTCATGCATTTTGAAGCTCGTCCACGTTAATACCTCCAACAGTATCGTTTACATCCTGCAGCACATCGTGTGTTTAACCCCAAACTGACTTTTACTTGATTTGAAGATCATTCACCCTTGTGCATAAAAATGTAGAATCTGACCAATATGCAGTATATTTCCTTTTAATGTACAGCATGTGAGCTCCTTATCGCTTTTCCAATCTCACCGGGAAAAAAACATCCTTTTGTTGACTGATTCACGTGTTGATGGGGTGTAGCGTGAAATTGATTGAACACTGGTGCCAGCATTGTTGTGCACTTACAGAAACATACAGCAACCTTGAAATGAAATATGATTATCACACTAGCAAATGCTCATGGAGTCTAAGCATTTACAAAAATGCAAATGAAGCGGTGGGAAATATTATTCTGAAGGCCATTTGTGTTTGTTGGGTAAAATCTAAAAGTACTGGAAGATTCCCGGTGCTACAGCTGTCATTTTTACATTCATATTATTTTGTCGTGAGAGTCAATTTAACAGTACTTTTTTTAAAAAATGTGTGTGTGCCTTTTTAAAGAGTTCTCCGGCGTTAATAAAGAGCAACACGTCCTTTACGGTCACATTTCCATTCAGGGACCTGAGCTGCTGCATATCTGCACAGGAAGCACTAAAAAGCCACTTCATAATGGTTCAAGGATACTCAGCCTTGAAGAACCTAATATATGCCTCGCTGCCAGCGCCGGGAGGACGGCGGGTCGAGCCGCTCAAGGAGAGCAGAGTGTGAACATACCGAGTGTATTTACAGAGGAGGAGATGGCAGATGAGATGAGGTCTGGTTTTAATAGAGCGGAGACCTGCTCTCACAGCCAGCTGCCTTCAGAGGCCTCGGAGGAGCGGTGCCAAGGAGAGGTGAGGAGCAGAGTGCGTGTGTGTGTGTGTGTGTGTGTGTGTGTGTGTTTAACAGGCACATGGGGACACTTAGACCCTGCAAGAACAGAAATCCTGGGTGAAAGTCACCTATGAGAACTCTGCTCAAGACCTCATTAGTGAAAAGCTGATTTTAAGGTGTAAAGGTGTTTGGGGTTACAGCCATAGTGTGTGTGTGTATAAACTCCTAATGATTTACGGAAGAAATGCAATTGTGTAATTAATTACTTTTTTTTATCAATAAATATCTATAAGAAGAAAAATAAATTGCAGATTTGCCGTTGTTGGATATATATTTTTTAACACACAAATAATGTATATTATAGAACTTATATTGCCATTTAACCATGTCCACAGTCTCTTTCCTTGGCCTTGTTGGGATAACTAAAAATAATTCCGGAAGTTCTCTTGTTCGCTTTCTTGCCAAAATGTATACAATCAATCGATCAATCAATTTTCTCTTCTAACGCTTGGGAAGGAAACAAATATGCGTGATAATAGTGCTAGAAACGTCACAAATGACTGTCGACCATGCAGAGCCGACGCCACCAGAGCACAAACACCCGGCTACATGCTGTCGGTTAAATACCTTTTGATGAATGAACAGAAAATAAAACAAGTTAAATGCTTGGTAGGCCTATGTTAGCTTTCCTAAAAAAATAATGAAAAAATAACACACCTGACCCACTCCCGGCTGACTTGTACATTAACGTAGCACCAATGCTACAAACAAAGGGAACATAATCATTCATTGAAAAAACCTAATCGGTCAAATAAACTCGTAGTTGCCTATTTAAATGCTTTTTTCTTGTCCATGAAGTCAATATATGCACATGGTTTTTTTTAATTGATAAACTCCCCCGACATGCAGCTTGACGTACGTGTTTCCCCCATCAGACCTCCGTGAACACGACTTGAATTGAAAGCGCGTGATAAATATATTCATGAACAAACTCCAAGATGGCGTCTGTTTCCTCCTCTGAAGCGTCCTCCGGTCCCACTGATCCCTCACAGCTGTGCGATGATGACGAGATTCTCTCTCTCTCTCTCTCTCTCTCTCTCTCTCTCTCTCTCTCTCTCTCGCTGATCGGGTCTCTTGGCGGCGCCGCTGTGATGTAATATTCATGCCGCCCCCGTGAGACGCTCCTCTTCCCCGTCGTTCGCTCGGCCTCATTTCTCACCGGCGACGCTGCGGCGCTCCCGCGTTCCGCCGCGTGCGACGGGAGCTTGTTTGTGTCTCGCAGCGGGGCGCCTCCACGCTGGAGGGGAGAGCAACAGCGTGTTACTCCTGCTGAGCTACACTCTGGGTCTACACACACACACACACACACACACACACGTGCACGCGCTCCATTGTGTAGACGCACACAGTGGAGCGATCGGCCACTGTCTGTGTGGCCGATGTGGCCGTGATGATGTGAGGCCAGGGGCCACAAGGTTTGTTTTGTTTCTTACGGAGCAAAGGTCACTCTGTTGCATTCCTGCAATCGGCCCCTTGGTGGCCCCTTGGTGGCCCCTAGGGGTCCACCAGCCCCTTGGTGGCCCCTTGGGGTCCCCCGGCCCCTCGGGGGGCCCTTGGTGTGAACCCGAGCGTGTGAACGGGAATCACAAAACGGTTCATCTTTTACGAGCTGCCAATCTGGAAGGTTGGAGATTAGAGGCCGTGCAGGGGACTCAATGGAAACACAAGTTCATCCAATTTGGATTGGATTAAATCTATTGTCATTGCACATAGTCCAGGTACACAGAGTACAGGTACACAGAGTCCAGGTACACAGAGTCCAGGTACACAGAGTACAGGTACACAGAGTACAGGTACACAGAGTCCAGGTACACAGAGTACAGGTACACAGAGTCCAGGTACACAGGCAATGACATGCATCCTCTGCATTTAACCCCTCCTTAGTCTTTAAGGAGCAGTGGCTGCAGTGATGCGCCCGGGGAGCAACTGGGCGTTCAGTGCCTTGCTCAAGGACACTTCCAACTAATGGGGAGAGCGGGGATCGAACCGACGGCCTCGGGGTTGCAGGACGACCCCCTGACCCCTCTGAGCTGCAGCCGCCCCAGCAAAGCGTGGAGGACTTTTGCTCTCATGACCTCTTCTGGTGCTCCTCAATGAAACACACGTGAAGAAACGGCTGAATGCGCACATCGGGACGACCTTGACTCATTCGGTCCTCGACCTTCGAGGCGAGTGAATGCTGACTGAGAGGCGTACAGATGGCCGACAAATTTAAAAGAAAATGATGAATAAATAAAAAGCGGGACGTGTCGCGGACGAGGCGTCGCTGAGCGTCTGACCGGCGTGCAAATGAGATCGGGGAGATCTCTGAGCACTTTGTTCAAACATGAATATAACCGAGGGGAAGTTCAGCCCCGGGTCATTTTATTTTGAAACACCTGCAGTTACAGGTGTCTCGTTGTCGAGCCGACCTGAGTTTGCATAGCACTCGACTCACCTGCTCCAATTAGCCACATTAAAGCAGTCAACACTCCAGATATGAAATCCAAACAAACTCGTGAATGCAGCTTTAATTAGTTTCCCCTGTTATTCTCACTTCCTCTCTTTTCTCTCCACCTGTCACTTCCTCCTCAACTGTTTCCTTCCCCTCCCTCCTTCCTTCCTTCCTTCCCTCCCTCCTTCCCCTCCCTCCCTCACGCCATCTCTCTGTGACTAATGGTCCTTAACCGCAGCTCCGGCTGTCGTGGCGTTGGGACTAAATCACAACAACCGTGAGTTATTGCGGGCGGCGTGCGGACTGATTGTGCTGATGTCCACGCCGTCGGTGTTAACGCGGGTCGATTGGAACGCATCCATCATCGTCGCCCCGGTGATGAAGAGGTAATAACCAGAATTATCCTGATAATGAAAAAGACCGTTAGGCTGAAGAATAAAACTAAACAGTGATAACAAGGGACTTCGTATTTAGGAATTACTGAACGCAGAAGGAGAAATCGCTCCTCCCTCCCTCCCTCCCTCCCTGTTTCCTCTCTGATGTCCTTGCCTCCTCTCCTTTACCTCCCAGTTCATCCCATTTACGAATCGGCAACTCTAAATGCCTCATTTTCATTTCTGGACCCCGGGACTGACTGACTGTCACCCCCAGGACACCTCACCCCTTTCTTTTCTCCTCCCTCTTCCTCTCCCTCTCCTTCTCCCTCCCTCCTCCTCTTCCTCCTCTCCTCCTCCTCCCTTCTCCTTCCCTCCTCCTCACACGTCACTTTTAACATAACACTTACACAACACACACCACACACCACACACACAAAACACACACATTATTTTGTGTTCTTTGTCGCGTTGATTTGTTGTTTGTTTGTTGTGTCAAAATGTCACTGTCCAAAAAAAAAAAATTCCTCGTTTGTTTGTGAAAACATTCTTTGGCAATAAACCTGTTTCTGATTCTGATTCTGATTCTGGTTGTCTTCCCGCTCAACCCCATGAACCTGTGATTCATCATCCTGTCTTCTTTTCTTCCTCCTCCTTTCCTCCTGCTTTGTCTTGGAGTATTTCTCCTGTTTCCTTTTCCACAGGCTTCTCCTCCCCTGTTCGTCCTTGTTTGTAATATGTGTGCTCTCCTCTGTAACGCTTCCAATTCCTCCTCTCCATGCTTTCTATTTCTGTGTCCTTCTCGTTGCACATCCCAACGTGCCCTCCCTTTACCGGCTGTTTGTCCTCTCTCCATCTGCTCATTCTTCATCCTATTTGGAGAAATCCTCCCTCCTCCTTCCTCGTTTGTCTGCTTGTTCTCTGACAAGTCGCCTATTCCCCCCCATCTTCTCTTGTTTGACAGCCGACCGGCTTTATACCTCCTTATTCCCCCTGGCTCTCATTTTCCTTTTTAACCCTCCCCCCTTCTATCCACACCTCCATAGCGAGAGGGAGGGAGATGAGGGGGGAGGTGTGGGAGGGAGGGGGGAAGGGAGGGAGGGAGTTTGAAGAGTTTTAATGAGGCAAATGGTCACACTTATGGCAGGATGAGAGAGAGAGTGTGTGTGTGTGTACTTATGGGAATTTTTGGGAATGTGTGGTTCTCTATTGAGAATTCACTGCCTCTGCAATAATATGTAGTGTGTGTGGTGTGTGTGTGTGTGTGTGTGTTATACTGATGAATGACTAAGGTCTAAATGTTCTCTACCACTCTGTGGTCTAACTTTACTATTTAATCACCCTCTCTCATCCCCCGCCCCCTCCTTTCCATTTCTGCCTCTCTACTGGGTTGTACTGCTGAGGTTAGACAACGGCTTATTGTACAATACATTACCTCTGTGGTGTGTGTGTGTGTGTGTGTGTGTGTGTGTGTGTGTGTGTGTGTGTGTGTGTGTGTGTGTGTGTGTGTGTGTGTGTGTGTGTGAGCATCACTGCATCAGTCAGTGTGCAGCCTGCCGGCTCGTTATGGAGCACAGGAACAGATAGCGGTGGCACGCGGAGCATTAATCTAACACACCTACACACATCCTTGTTACACTTGTGTTGACTTACACTAACTTTCTCACTTCCTTTAACCCCCCCCCCCCGCCGCCGCCCCCCACCCTCCCCAAATACCACTAATTACCTGACTGCAGCCATTACATTACGTGACACTTAAAATAACCCTTTACCTAATGAGGTTCGACACGGGCGCTAACAGGTTTACCCTTTTACCTCCAGACCTTAAGACAATGGACACAAACACACACACACACTAACACACACACACTAACACACACCTTGAGGAATGCACCTGCTTGTGGGTGTGAGTGTGCAAGATGATGGCTCTTAGGTGTAGATGCAGAGTTTATGTGTGAGCAGGTGGACGTGTGTGTGTGTGTGTGTGTGTGTGTGTGTGTGTGTGTGTGGGGGGTGGGTGAGTGTGCATACAGCAGTAATGAGCACTGGGCTATGGGACGCCCAAAGGCGAGGTTCCCTAACAGGGTCAGGCTCAAGGTCGTCTACTGATCCACACACACACACACATGTTGGTGCAGCAGCACCATTACACAATGTGAGGAAACACACCGCACCCACCGCTACGCTTTCACTTATTCTGTATGCACACACACACACACACACACACACACACACACACAGTGGAACACCCTCTATCCGTCCCCAAACGATGGAGAGATTCACGCTTCACTAGCAAAGACTCTCAGAGGTTATTAATGAGAGCACGTCCTCACAACATTACAGAGCTACTGTCCCATGGAGGAGACCGGGGAGGAGAGGAGAGGAGAGGGGAGGAGAGGAGAAGAGAGGAGAGGGGAGAGGAGAGGAGAGGAGAGGAGAGGAGACGAGAGGAGAGGAGAGAAGACGTCAGGAGACGAGAGGAGAGGAGAGGAGACGAGAGGAGAGGAGAGAAGACGAGAGGAGAAATGTGCACAGAAAGAGGGGGGAAACTAAATCGGAGAATGGGGAGAGAGAAGATAGTAGTCGAAGTAGAAGAGAAAAGAGGAGAAGAGGAAAAAGAAAAAGGG
>NC_079398.1:23809281-23824281 GCF_029220125.1 Pseudoliparis swirei | reverse complement strand
CCCTCGAGAGAAACATCGTGAAACACTGACATCCTGTGTCTTGACATGGACTCGCACTCACACGCGCACACACACACGCACACGCACACACACACACACACACACACACACACACACACACACACACACACGTGTACACAAAGAACGCCAACGCACATCCACGCATGCCCTTTCACATTAAGTCCTATCACATTCTCTCTCTCTCTCTCTCTCTCTGCTGGCCCCGACTAACCTAATCACACATCATTCAAATTATAAAATGATGTCATTTTTTAACAGTGGTGCAGGTTTTGTTTTTAAATGCATATTATCACTGACCATCCAAATTGTCAAAGAGTGTTGTGTGTTTGACGAACGCCACGTCACCGAGGTTCTCCACCACACACCTGAAAGAAAAACATGAAACACCAGAATAATCCGGCACATTTAACATAGAAATAGATGAAGAAGGTGGAAATGAGCACATCAATATGTTGCTTTTGCAACAGCACGACTCTGGAGACCAGAAGTAAACTCCCTACCGCCTAAACTACGACAGGCACGTTTACTTAGCACTGCTGCACTGCACACATAATATATTGTATATGTGACTCGTGAATTAAATGGTATTGAAATTGACATTTACAAGTCTGTTTTAAAGAGTTGTGTCTGATACCGCCATGTTAGGCCTTCTGCAGACCCTAAAACCCTCACGAGGGTCATTACTCATTCATCACATTATTACGATCATCACCGTGTAATGTCTTCACTGAAGGCAGCTTTAATGACTCTTTTTTAATTCATGGAGAGAGTATAGGCTGAACTAGAAGAAAACTAGAACGGGCACTCGGTAGAGCGCATACCTTCGCCGCAGCCACTTTTTTGGTACTTGGCATGAGAGTGTGAGTGTGGGGAGCTTGATGTCATGTGAACATTTTGGCATTAGTTGCATGCCAATTGGATATAAATTGACCGCGCTATGGTAAAAAGAAGAGTTTTACCTTTTCATGACCTTGACCTTTGACCCGATTGATCCCAAAATCTAACCAAATGGTCCCCGGATAATAACCAATCATCCCACCGTATTTCATGTAATTCGGTTTAATACTTTTTGAGTTATGCGAATAACACACAAACACACACACATACAAATAAATACACGGCGATCGAAACATAACCTTCCGCAGAATGCGAAGGTAACGAGGCGGAGACACAGAGGCGGAGGATTTAACTACTGCGCCTCAGGGTGCCATTGGCATATTATTTCCCGCGTTCTTCATGTCAGCGTCGTACCTCAGTGCTCCCGCTTCTCCGTAGTGCCGCTCTCGGTGGTTGTTGGCACAGATGTGTCTGTCGTTGTCGTCTCCGATGCAGGCCTCGCACAGGTTCTTAGGGTTGTTGCCTCTCGGGTCGTGCTGGAGGTCCTTGACGCCCGGCACACAGCTGTAACCGAAGAAGTTGCCGACGGCTGGTGGGAAAGAGAAAAGGATGAGTGAGGACATTCACTTTTAATTAAAATGTCCGTCCTCAGATTAGCTGGTTTGGATTTATTCAGCACTCCCCTAGAATTAAACTAAGTTATAATAAATCTATGAAAGACAATTGGAGTGTCAAAGAGAAGGGTCAAACTATAACCAACCCTTTGAGATAAAACAACTCATTAATTAGCTCCAAATTAATTGAGAACTAATTTTAAAATTTAATAAAAATGTTTAAGCTTCCAAGTTGATTGCTGCTTTTCTTTGTTTTATGTGGACTGAATACTAATTGTATTTTTTTCATATTTGTTATGACGAATAATTAAGTAATACTTAATTAATCGTAAAAGTAATTAGCAGATGGATTGATAATCAAAATAATCATTAGATGCATTAATTAAGATCTTTAAATATATTCTATGGTGATTATCTGATGTAGAAATTGTATAATGTATTTTTAATTGTTCTTGTTTTGTAGTGTTGTCGTATCTATCGTGTTTACTGTCTTTTTTCATGGCTGCTGCCAATAAAGAGACAATAAAAATATCACTAGGAGGAAGCAGACTATTTGTTTTCATGCAATTTAATATTCTATATATCTTCCTATTATATACATGATATGATATGATACAGCTCACATGGAATGTCACAAACTAATAATAAGAGGGACTAAATACTTTCCACTGCCCTGTCTGTGGCTCTCAACTCCAAATGTGTTGGTTACAACTGGATGAAAACCTTCTGATATGGGTCAAAAATATATAGTTTAATTTCTTCAAAGGCTGAGTAAAAACTAAAGTAAATATTGCTTCAATAATCTCCAGCTGACTATATTCAGATGCAGATTAACAGAGATTTGGTTCTCTGGTTTAGTGATATTTACAGACTCAAAATAAACTACAGTGCCCATTTCTTTTATATTAAAGGAACCAAGTGCAACACTGTAGTTTAGCATAGATGTGTTTTTAATAGCTTTTGAACAACAGTGGAGCTCTGTTGCAAAGAGTATATCAGATTGACAAAAATACAAATAAAATACTCTTTTGAGGGACCGAACATTTTTTTGGGTGACATGGGATTTATTGATGGATAAGAGGACACATCAACACACACACACACACACACACACACACTCTCACACTTCTACTTCGCCTCCCCGAGCCCAGCCCGCTGTCTCACCTCTGGGGAAGTTGCACTGCTCCCCAACTTTGATCTGGGACGTGTTGACCAGGTAGCCAATAGGAACAGTCCACCCCACCGTGGTGCGCATGCCGGGGTGACAGGAGCTGCGCTCGTGCATCTCCAGCAGGGACAGGTCCGAGGAGGAGCGACGAGCCAATGCCACCACGTAGTAGCTCACACCATCTGGAGAGAGCACGAGGGAATCACTCGTCAAACCAGCGGTGATTGAGGGGGGGGGGGGGGAAAGTAATTTAGTCATTGAAAAAGAGACAAGACACAAATAATGATATGCAGGCACGTGCACAGACATTTTGGGGGGCGGGTGCTCAAACCCCAAAAAAGGGCACCCATCGCCCAAAAAATGTTCCGACAGAGTTGAAACATAAGCAGCATGACACTAATTCTGCGTCTCCTCTTGGCAGGATTAGGCAGCTAGCTTACATTTTCCTTATGAATAAATATGAATTATTACATGGCAACGACAGTACAAGGGTTCTGATTGGCTAACGGGTACGTGTATAAAAATAAAAAATAAAAAATAAAAAGTCCCGGCAGATATCAAAATATATTTGGCGGGAATTGACGACAGAGAGAGTATTTTTTATTAAATACTGATGAATGAGGAAACAATTTGTCTCCAGAAAAAGGGGCAGTTTTCTCATCCAGGGCAAAAGGGCAGGTGTTGGGCACCACTAGGGGTCTACCTGTGCACCTGCCTGATGATATGTCTTCATCTGTATATGTCGTCCAAGCAAGCCTACATGCTGGTGTAGGTATCAGCACGGCCTTATCTTCACTGACTTACATGAGCGAAGCTGTGAGGCGTCAGTGAGGCTCAGACGTGTGACTTACCGACCCCGTTGTGGGACTCTCCTGCTGCCAGCTCCAGGCCGTGGCAGAGGCCAGCGGCATAGATGTCATCGGCAAACATGGAGGCTGCGTCCGCTGTCCCGTTCTGACAGGAACACATTTATTCAGAGTCGATTTCAGATGTGGCTTACTACAAATTGTCTGAAAGGGTAACACACATTGACGATTCACAACACAAGCTCGTCTGGTTCGGGTCATGCTAAATGCTGAATGAATCATGATTTCTGGAGATAAAAAGTGTTAAATGAAGATGTGGACATAAATGGGGACAAGTTCTTGAATTTCAGGTTTGTTTGTTTTGTTTTTGTTTTATGTATATATATATGTATGTGTATGTATGTATGTATATGTGTATGTATATATATATATATATATATATGCATATGGTTCTTTGAAATAAGTTTTTTTTGAGAAATCATAGGTTAGGGCACTTATAAGCTCGACAGCTTCAGCCTCGACCCTTTCGGTCCGCCACTTTCTTCTTTTGTTGAATTCTGATTGTTGTATATTTTGCTGATCGGAATAAACTACACTAAACTCAACTAAATAAACTCAACTCAACTCAACTAAATAAACTCAACTCAACTCAACTAAATAAACTCAACTGAACTCAACTAAATAAACTAAACCCAACTCAACTAAATAAACTAAACTTAACGTATTGAGATGGTGTACAACTAAATTGACCAGAAGAACTGCTGAGGATGAGGTGAAATATTTCTGTTTCTCATTAATTAATGGATGTTAAACTAGTCGTATTATGTAATGTAAACTGGACAATCCGCTTTCCTGTCCCTTCTTCTTCAGGTACCTTGATTCTGTTCATACAGTCTCTGGTGTTCAGGCCACGGACGCATTGTAAAGTTCCTCTGATATTCTGAGCTGTGGCGTTCCCGGCCAAATCCAGGCACTTCTGCTGTTCGGCGTCAGACGACACACACCAGGAGACTGCACAACACCGTGGGGAAGAGTTACAGGTTAAGTGAAAAGAAAAGAAACGCTTGGGTTAGGGTTGTAAATGTTCCACAACTAAACTGCAAACCTCACCTTCAAAAACATATAAAACATCACTTAAAACTCACCTACTAAGAGTTAAAGATGAGTCTATTTTAATCTACAAACAGTCTTGAATCGATTCTCTTTTGGATGTACCTGTAGATTTTGCATTGGAGACGCAGCTGACAGACAGAAGAGGCAGAAAGAGGAGGAACGCTACAGGCAGTCTTCTCTCTCGGCGCTCCATGTCGGCTCTGGTGTGAATTCTGCTTGGAAAAATCTCTCTAATCCAACAGAGATGAGGAGCAGGTGGATTTCATTGAAGAAGAAAAAAGCCGCTCAGCTACTCCCTCCCTCTCTTGTAATTTATGAGAGAGAAAGAGGGGGAGAAAGAGGGTAATAGGTAAGAGAAAGTGGCAGCTAGGCTGGATGTGCAGAGAAGAAAACATTGCATTATTCCTCCTCTTAAGGCAAAGTCCCAGTAGATAATCCTTCCTCCATCTCATGGTAGCAGTATTGCATTTCCACCTCCAATTATCCACTGAGACTGATCCCCAGCGGAGGGGATAGCAGTGGACACACGTAGGCTGGAAGCAGTTCAGGTCACGGTCTTGACCCGGGGTCTTTAATTAAAAAAGCTCCGGACAATGTGCCTCTGTGTTGGAGACGTGCTCGTGGAGAATAGATACCGGCTGGGTCTCGCTCCAGCTCACTGGATACCAAAGCCTCAGGTACGCAAGAACAAAACAGCACCTGCTATTGTTCACAGCCGCGGGACCCATGAGGGGAAATATATCTACTGCACTTCATATAAGCCTCCACTTCTCTCTCTCTCTCTCTCTCTCTCTCTCTCTCTCTCTCTCTCTCTCTCTTTGTACATGGACACATCTTTTTTTTTGAAGATCCCCCGAGCCCACCAATAATTTGATAAATCTAAACTTTTAGTTGCATGTGTAAAGCAACGGCAGCTCTGCATGATTGCTCTGGAAATGAAGGGTCATCTCAGTTTCCATTTGGCGAGGGAGAGATCTTTTTTGGGGGGGAGGCTGCGGTATCTGGTTCTCAGCACGCATGTTGTGACCGAACAAGGAAGCACTCTTATCTTCTTCTCCCAGTCGATGTTGTGATGTAAAGGAGGATCTAAAAAAAACAGCCTCGCTGAACAAATACATTGCATTTACAACAGCAGCATCACTGCTCTTTTCCTCTAGAAAGTGATACTAGTGTTATATAGAATTAGTGATTTTTACCTTCGCATTGAAAATGCGGAAGGTTATGTTTTGATCGCCGTGTATTTATTTATTTGTATGTGTGTTATTCGCATAACAAAAAAGTTTTAAACCGAATCGCATGAAATTTGGTGGGATGATTGGTTATTATCCGGGGACACTTTGATTCGATTTTGGGATCGATCGGGTCAAAGGTCAAGGTCAAGGTCATGAAAAGGTCAACATATTCTTGAATCGCATGAATTTACCATAGCGCGGTCAATTTCTATCCAATTGGCATGCAAATAATGCCAAAATGTTCATAATTCAATGCCCAATCTTGTGATATGCGAAGGTATGCGCTCTACCGAGTGCCCGTTCTAGTTTATTTATATTTTTCTGTCCATATGTATATTATGTCTTGGCAGTGGAAAGCATGCCACAAAATAATGTTGTATATAGTATTCAATCAAACTAACTCAACCTATATGTGTTGTGTCATACAAAACACATGAATTTAATTAGTTATCTATTTTTCAAAAGTGCAGAAGCATTTATTTGTGATGCAAGTAGTGATGCTTGACCCACCCTGTAGTCTTTCAGAATAAACAGGCAGTGGGATGTATTACAAGAGACTCTGATGATACATAGCAGAATCATGCATTCATCCAAATTCAGCCAAAACGTCACAATGCCAACTTTATGTTGGCTGTTCCACACAATGTGTAATGTGAAGCACTTCCACTTGTCAAATAAAAAGTAATAAAACAGAAATTCAGTCATCAAAAATCAGAATCAGAATCAGAACCTTTTATTGCCAAGTATATGTTCACATAAGGAATGTGTCATGGCGGGCGGTGCAACATAAACAATAACAATAAACAATCAATAACAATGAACACAGGAATTGAAAAATATGAAATTTACAGAAGAATATAAAATATCAAATAAAGTGCACAGGTAACGGTACTTTAAACAATGTAATTAAGTATAAGTAAAGTGACAGTGACAGGTCGTGAATTTCACATTTAAATAAGCAAGTGGACACAAACAAGAAATTATAAACACTATTTAAATGTTTTGTTTCCAATAAATTGTCACATAAAGGTTGTTATTCATAGATACATCATTACATTACGGTTATCTTTGGTATACAACCTGGAGTGTCAGCGCCGCCGCTCCCATAGCGTCGGGCACCGAGTCCTGAGGGGGCGCCAGAACAGAGGCAACTAAAAAAATCATCATAGTTATAATAATTATAATGCCGATATTATTTTAGTATAGAAGTATTAGGCATCTTTTAGGCATGTATATGATATGATATATGATATGATATATTCCTTTATTCGTCCCACAGTGGGGAAATTTAAAAGAATCACAGCAGCGGTGCACATCAGAGCATCAATGAAAATATAAAACACAAAACTAAATACAAAAAACTTAATACTAATACTAATACTAAATATACAGGGGGGAAACAAAGTAAAGTGCAGAGTTTGCCAGGATCTCACAAATATATCAGAATCAGAATCAGAAACAGGTTTATTGCCAAAGAATGTTTTCACAAACAAACGAGGAACTTTTTTTGGCGGAAGGTGCAAGATTCGCGCACCAAGACACCGAGGCGCCGCCAAAACAGGCAGAACAAGAGATATATTTAATATCCCCCCACTACAATATCCCACTGTATATTTATAACGTTGAAAAGCACATTTGTCCGTCGCTCGGAGTAAAAAATGTTTTTGCCATAATGAACAATTCCACTTTTGGCCATACTGACTTTTTTTTGCCATACTAAACAATTACTTTTTAACATTTTCATTTCTAACTTTTGAAGATTGATTTTTCTGCTCTGAATCTTTAAAAAAACATTGACATCCTACATGGGTTTTTAAAAGCCCATGTAGGATGTCCCCCCCCCCCCCCCCCTAAGTGATGCTGAGGGCCCCAACATGGCGAGCAGCGGCACTGGGGAGTGGAGAAGGGCTCCCCTGACCCACAATGCACCTCGGGGATGATGTTGTGGTGACGTCATGCTAGCTGGAAGGGGAGGCGGTCGGTAGGTGGGCTGGGTTGCGCTCCTGCTTTCGGCTTCTTGCACCGCAACTAACGCCGATACGAGCATTTAAACCCGACGCGGGGCGAGACACGCGCCGCGCCATGAGGTAGAGGCCGCGGGCCGCGCGTGCCAGGTACAGGTGAGCTTTAATGGCGTCTGTCTCTCGTTCCGCGGGTCCTCGCTGGGAGCTCCGCAGCTAGCAGAGCTAGCTCGCGGCGGCAGCGCCGGGCAGACGGCCGTCTGGCTGGCGCCTCCGAGGCGCCTGCGCCTGGGCAATAAAAGCTCTGGTTGGCGGCCTGCTGGCACACCACCGGCCCGCGGCCGCTCCGCGGGGTTCCGAGGCCACGAGCCGCCGGCGCTGCTCGCTGCTGCGCATGTCAGGTGTTAGCTTGTTAGCTTGAAGCGGTTAGTCGTGTGATGCTAGTTGTTGTCAACGCGTTAGTTATTCTTGCCTCTGAGGAGTGCTGTGTTGCCTCCAGAGCCAGGAGTGATGAAGAGCAGCTTAATTCAGAATGCTGGATTATTTTATGTCAGAGTAAAGAACTTTGACGCTTTTTACTTTTTAACCTCCTGTTCCCTTCAAATGTACGAACATCTTTTACCCTTGAAGTCAATTTGACCCCAGCAATTGCGACAAATTTCCCCTTGGGGATTAATAAAGTACATATCAATTAAAACCTCCAGAAAATGATTAGAATTAATATTGTTTCCCAGGTTTAAGTGTCAGCAGGGTGTCCGCGGGTCCTTAAAAAGTCTTCAAAAGTCTTAAATTGCTTTTCCTAAAAATAAGGCCTTAAAAAGTCTTAAAGTCTTAAATTCAGATTGGATTGGTCTTAAATTTTTTGGGTGTCATGTCATTACGAATATGAGGCAATCTGTTCCGCCAGGTCCGTATTTTGCTCCGGTCGCTCTGCGGTGTCTCTGGTGTCACCGGGGCCACGCCCCTTCTCTTAAAGGGGCCCCGCGTATTCGGTTCTATCCCCGAATTGAAGCATCGGCTACTTTAGAAAACATGCAGGATGCAAGTTCAACAACGGCTTGAAGAGAACGAGTGTTTCTGGTCACGGTCGGTGAAATGCTTCTGAAGCTGCGTTATGTGTCGCGAGACTTTCCAGCGGTGGAATCTCACGAGCAGAGCAGAGACTAGCGAAGGCCGCCAGCAGCCCGCGGGGCTAGCTGCTGCTCCGCCGCTAGCTGCTGCTCCGCCGCTAGCTGCTGCTCCGCCGCTAGCTCCTGCTCCGCCGCTAGCTCCTGCTCCGCCGCTAGCTCCTGCTCCGCCGCTAGCTCCTGCTCCGCCGCTAGCTGCTGCTCCGCCGCTAGCTCCTGCTCCGCCGCTAGCTCCTGCTCCGCCGCTAGCTGCTGCTCCGCTAGCTCCTGCTCCGCCGCTAGCTCCTGCTCCGCCGCTAGCTCCTGCTCCGCCGCTAGCTCCTGCTCCGCCGCTAGCTCCTGCTCCGCCGCCCGCAACGTCGTCCACGCTACAACGCTGGAGGTCACCGGAGGAAATCCAGCGCCGTGCAACAAAGAGCTCATCACCGAAGACCAACGCTGCAGTGCGTTCTTCATTCTGTTCCACGAGACTCTGGACCAGACCACCGCGAGCAGACAGCTGGACTTCATGTGCTCTTGGTGAAATGACCACGTCCCGTCAGGATCCTGTGGAGCTCATGGGCCATGACACCAGGACCTACTTCAGCACCTCAAAGTAAGTCTAACATAAATATATGTATTAACTCACTCATGTATATGAGTATGTGTTTCATATAGTTAAGCTTTACTCATGTGTCAAGTTAATAACAGCTATGGATAGGCGCACTACACATGAATTAGACTAATTAAAAATAGTTTTAGAATGGTAGTAGAGTGGTGTTTACTTGTCAATATGTCTAATAGTGTTCACTAGGCTCAAGGGATGGCTCGTGTTGCTTAATTTGTAAAAATAGTTTTCATTCATATGTATCCAGTCTGACATTAATCTGAAGTGGTGGTGTCATAAGAGATGTGGTGACTGTTGTTTGGCTAATGTCTGCCTTTTTTCTTTCTTTTTTCCAGGAGAATGGACCAAATGTCAACTGGAAGTTTTTATATTAATACAGTTTGAAAAGGATTGTTTTCCTAGTATATTCACAAAAGCTCAGGAGTAGACATGAACCTGTGCACAAACATCCATCACATAGAGACATGAAACTCTCACTCACTCACACAAACACACATACATTCTATTATGTAAATGAATTTGCATTTTAAAAGCAGCTGGAATTGTTATTTGTTATTTTATAGATTTTTTTGTTCAAAAGGAACTATGTTGCCTGTATTTTTAAAATATATTTACTTGATATAAGCATTTGTTCATGGGACTTAAATGTTCTGAAAATGTATTAATAAATATAATTTACAACAGCAATGACATTTGTGTTATCCTTTTGCATTACACCATACTGTTAATTTTAAACAGACATCAGTGTGTTTACTTTGAATTAGTTTATTTAGATTAATGTATATTTCCATCGTAAGTTAGGTCTTAAATTTTATTTCGACGTGGTCTTAAAAAGTCTTAAAAAGTCTTAAATTTCACTGGTTTATTCCTGTAGACACCCTGTGTCAGGTACTTTATGTTTGTTAGTTGACTACCTAAATATCCCTTTAAATGAATAAAAAGGTTGATATTTCTTATATGTTTTACACAGTGAAAAACAGCCTGGGGTCAAATTGTACAGGACATTGAAAACATATCATGTGAATTTTATGTTTTCCCAGTTGTCCCCAATAAATTAGGAAAAGTCATGAAATATGAAGCAAAAAAAATGATGTTAATCAATTTTTTAGAGACGTTGAACATTGAATGAGGTCAAATTGACCCCAAAGGTCATAGGAGAGTTAAATGAAGCTCACAGCTACATTATAGGTGTCTGTGAGCTGATGTTTGTTCCCTAATCAGTTGACATCCATTATAAGTAGTCGCTTCCTTTCTGTCTGAAGGTATTATCAGACGACATGGAGGGGGGAAATGTATTGATCTCTTTGCACGAGTCCACTTGTCTGAATCCTCTCCTCTTTCTCCGTCAGTGCACTGAGCCATGGGTCCTCACAGAGTCCACGTCTTTCTGCTGATCGCTCTGCAGGCCCTGCAGACGTCGGCTGAGGGCTCAGGTATTGTCCTCCGGGGTCCATAAACGTTTGTGTTTTCACTGATGATATCTGTTGTCTGTTCATGTTGTGCTGTCAGATTCTTATGAGCTCATATTTAGTGATAAGAAGTCATATTTGGTGACAGGAAGTCATATTTGGTGATAGGAAGTCATATTTGGCCAGAGGAAGTCATATTTGGCGAAAGGAAGTCATATTTGGTGACAGGAAGTCATATTTAGTGATAGGAAGTCATATTTGGTGAGGGGAAGTCATATTTGGTGACAGGAAGTCATATTTAGTGATAGGAAGTCATATTTGGTGACAATAAGTCATATTTAGTGATAGGAAGTCATATTTGATGACAATAAGTCATATTTGATGACAATAAGTCATATTTGGTGAAAGGAAGTCATATTTAGTGACAGGAAGTCATATTTAGTGATAGGAAGTCATATTTGGTGACAATAAGTCATATTTAGTGATAGGAAGTCATATTTGCTGACAATAAGTCATATTTGGTGAGAGGAAGTCATATTTGGTGACAGGAAGTCATATTTAGTGATAGGAAGTCTCACTGAGAGGAAGTCATATTTGGTGATAGGAAGTCATATTTAGTGACAATAAGTCATATTTGATGACAATAAGTCATATTTAGTGACAGGAAGTCATATTTGGTGAGGAAGTCATATTTAGTAAATCAATTGCTCTCTAACAATTTAAATTGTTTGATTCTCATTCGTAAGTCGCTGAGGACAAAATCATCTTCAGAATGAATAAAAAAGACTTGTTTACCTTTTGCGTTCTCCAGCTCGTCGTGGCCAGAGTTATGCGACAGGACAAATATAGTACAGAGGTTATCTTGGTTTACAGATAAAACAAAGATGTCTCCAGTTTACTGAAGCTGTGTTCCGATTATTCAAACGGGGATGATTCTCGAATGCAGAAAGGCGCTGGAGGAAAAGTGCAGTTTGATAATGAATCCTACACGTGGTACATCTTGGCTAACGAACAAAATAGAAAATGGGAAAAACTGTAGGATTTTTTGTGTGTTATTTATTATTTATTTTGCAGTTACATTGCACATTAAAAAAACATTTCAATGTCCAGCTCGTGTAAATGTTCCAGAGTTAACAAGTGAGCTATTTTCTGTCTGTGGTCCCTGAATAGGTGATTACAAACAAGCTTATCTTTAGCTACTCCACACTTAAATTTAGATGCAGTATAAATCCTACCCTCCTTATGGTGGCAGTCATGTTTGACAGACAGAAAGCTTGATGTTTGATGTTTTTAATGCCCCGAGTCTCATCTCTTCCACAGATGGGAGGTTGGAGTGTCTGTGTGAAACCCCCCGATCCCTCCAGGCCACCAAGTGCCACGGCACTCGCTGCTTTTCCTCCGTCAAAGTCAGCAGCAGCGGAGTGGTGTTTGAGCACGGCTGCCTGGAGGGGCTCGACAAAATCCGTTTCCATTGCTCCACGGCGCCGTCTTTTCACCAGGCCATTTTTTGCTGCTCCCAGGAAATGTGCAACGGCAACACCACCAGGAGTTCACTGATGTCTCTGCTCCCGACAGGTAGATGTTAGATCACGACGGGCTTCGTTTGAGCGCGGGGAATTGCGAAGCACAATAATCAGGGTTCGTACGGTCATGGAAAACCTGGAAAAGTCATGGAATTTTAAAACGTTAATTTCCAGGCCTGGAAAAGTCATGGAAAAAACTTAAATCGTAAAAGTTTGGGAAAAGTCATGGAAATTTGTTATATTCAAATGTTTATTCACGCCGATTTCGAAATAATAAATATGTTTTGAAAGAAAATATAAGCCAGCATACGCAATATTTTTTTTTCCGCGTTGCAAGTTAACGCACCTTAACTGGAAAGTTCGCTGGCCAGAGCAACAGCAGCTCGGGAAGCGGTCGGGATATTCGTATTTGTGCAAATGTATACAAATGTTTATTATTTTAATCAAAATATTGTCTCTTTTTCATTTGTTTCATTTATGGTATACTGTATGCTATGGAATTCACATTGGAATACTGAATGTTTTCACTTCCTCATGTATAAACTGAGATTTCAGTTTAGTTATGGAAATTTAGTTTAAAGTCATGGAAAAGTTATGGAAAAGTCCTGGAAATCCATTGGTCAAAATGTGTAAGAACCCTAAATAATTGTCTGTAGCTCTTAAATAATCGGTCCAACGGCGTGTCTGACGTCTCCCTGTCGTCCACAGCACCAGAAGGCGAGCCGGTGCGGTACCGCGTGGAGACCGTGGCTCTCTTTGTCCTCGGCCCGGTGGTGGTTCTGGCTCTGCTGTCCGTCGTGTCGGCGTTGGCCTGCAGGAGGCTCCACCACGGCCGTGTGCAGAGGCTGCAGGAGTTTGACAATGAGCAGGGAGCCGTCGACGGCCTCATCACCTCCAATGTGGGAGATAGCACTTTGGCGGTAAGAATGAGAGAGCTTCTTTTGAAACGGTGGAAAGAGAATCCCAAACGAGATTCCATCTCGCGTGTTCTTCTCCCGCCCGGCTTTCAGCGTGTGTACGTCTCCATTCCTACGATATTCTGTTCTCCCAGAAATAACGTTTTTTCAAGTTTTCTATAAGTCGTGAAGAATGACAGATTATTTGATTGATGGAAATGTTATATTATTCTATTTAGTTTGGCCATAACCATCTCCCCAAGTGTATTCCTGCCGTCTTAAATAGGCCCCACATGTCTGAAGTGTAGAACAAGATGTTGATGTAAATCTGATCCCAAGTCAGATCTTTGTTGTTGCTGAACTCCAGTAGCTTTGCAGCCACGTGTGATATATGTTTACTTATGTGTCTTCTCACGATTATGGAGTAATCATCTGATCTGTGTCTGTGTTCAGGAACTGTTGGACCATTCGTGTACGTCCGGCAGCGGTTCAGGGCTTCCCTTCCTGGTCCAGAGAACCGTGGCCAGGCAGATCAGCCTGATGGAGTGTGTAGGTATGTATGAAGCGCCACAGATAGGTTGGTTTCAGGTCTCTTGGAATGGGAAACAGATTTCATCAATAAGAGCTTTGATGTAAATGTACAACCTGTAAAATATATATATGTATATATTTATAAATATATATTTATATATGTATATATTTATAAATATATATATATATATTTTTTAATATGTATATATATTTATAAATGTATATATATTTATAAATATATGGTATACTAAATGATTCAAATAAAACTCCACTTATAGTCAGTGGGATGGATTATCTCGTCGTGGTCACGTGAACTTTGCCATTTATATCAGTATTATAGATAATTGCACTTGGTTATTATAGTTATCATAGTCACATACTTTTTTATTTGTTTAAAGCAACTGTGAGAACACTTTCTGTGTGTTTCAAAAGTATTTCTTAGTATCTGGTTGTCCTAGGTTGGTGATGAAAGGTTTACTCATTGTCATTTAATGCATACATTTGTTATTTGAGCATTCAACTGAAATGATGTCGGTCACATGCGTTGAGATCCTGTTTAGTGCCATACAGAACAGTTTGTACCAGTTTGGAAATGGACACATGTTGATATAAAGACATTCGATGTCTAAAAGTCTCTTAATTTCTCCTTTTCCCGTCACTCCTTCCCAGGCAAAGGGAGGTATGGGGAGGTGTGGCGGGGCCAGTGGCAGGGGGAGAACGTAGCTGTGAAGATCTTCTCCTCAAGAGATGAGAAGTCCTGGTTCAGAGAGACGGAGATCTACAATACTGTGCTGCTGAGACACGAGAACATACTGGGTGAGTGTGTTACACACACACACACACACACACACACACACACACACACACACACACACACACACACACACACACACACACACACACACATGGTGATGGAAAGGAAAATAGAATTTCTCGTTGTATAAATTTGATTTTTCTCCATTGTCTCTAGTTTATTCCTTCTTTTCAGAGATTATCATTTTAGCATCAAATAAAACTTGTTTCTGATATAAAAAGCCAAAAGATATGTCTTTTAGAAAGCAGTTTGAATTGTTGTAGAAAAATAAGTTTTGAAATAAAGTTGTCTTTATCAAGCTACATGCTTGTAATCCCAACTTCCTCTTAAATTCAAATGAC
>NC_079398.1:23761711-23808281 GCF_029220125.1 Pseudoliparis swirei | reverse complement strand
CAGTCCCAGCGGCCTGCAGGGGGCGAGGAGAAGCACGGCGAGTTGAGACCCGAACGGACTCAGAGCGCCGGACGAAGACGGAAAGAAAGCCGTCGAAGAAAGCTGTCATCGAAAAGGTAGACGGAGATCGGCGTTTCCCCGAGGTGCGCAGCCTGTTTGGGGGGATTTTTATCAAGATCCGCAAGCTTGTTGCCCCCCCTGAAATAACGGTCGGGGAAATACTGAGCTGAACCTCTTAAATATAAACACACCGAACATAAAGGGGAGCAGCAGGTTGTTCCAAACAAATCAAAAGGCTGCGATTTAATGTGTTTACAATAAAAACATTTATTTTCTATAAGCACGTTTTAGGAAGTTATTTGATTACTCATTAACACATTAGGAAGAAAATAAATGACAATAAATGAAAATACGTGGGCATATGCATGTTAAACACATTTTTGGGTCAACAGAAATGATTTAACATGGATCTACACGAGTTCCATTTCTTATCAATAAGCGCACAAAGAAATTCTACTGTTGGAGCTATTTAATTTGACATTTGTATTTAGGTTTTCTTGTAAAGTAATATTGATTGTTTATTGCTTATGTAGGTTATATTTAGATATGTTAGTTGTTTCTTATGATAGTTGTAGTTTAGTTTAATATATTTAGTTGTAGGTTCACTGATTGGGCAACACGGGGCACCTGTGGTTACATGTAGAGGTGGGTAGGCACAGGACCAGCATGCACCTGGGTGGCCGATGGTTTTTTACCACAGCATCAGTGAAGAGTGTCAGCGTTGAGTTTGTTCTTTTTTGTTTGTAAAATAAATTATCAGAATCAACACACCGGAGTGGACGTTATTTTCCTTTTGCCTGCGTCGACTCCGAAGCCCACGGAGCGTCAGCGGCGGTTTGATTGATAGTTTTGTTTGATTTCGTACGACAAATGGCCAAAACACGACAATAACAGGAACTCGCCGTTTTATCGAACCCGAGAACGCGTCTACGAGTCCGGAAGCAGCCAAAAGGAAACGGCCGGCAGCTTCCCTCCCGGTTGCGTGCGGTGAACATCTGCCGAGGCGTCGGCGTTCCTTACCGAAGGGCCTCTTGGCGAGGTTGAGGCAGGTCAGGTGATACGCTTTGCTGCAGGTCTTCTTCCCGCAGAGCACCAGCTGCCCTCCGTCTCCGCAGCGGAAGCAGTCGTCGTCGGACTTCTTCTTCCCCTCGGGTTTCCTCCTCTTGTACTTCCTCTTCAGCCGCTTGGCTTTCGGCTCGGCCGTCGGGCCGTTGGAGTTCTGCGGAGGAGACGCCGCGTCGGGATGACAGTGAATGACGCGTGCGTGGAAGCGTCCATGCTCGCCAGTTATTCTGTGAGCAGGTTGTCATTAACTTTTACGTCTCTAAACTTGCCTCAAATCACCCTTTCAAAGTCCTCCAATCGGCTTTGAATATGATATATATATATATATATGATATATCATATATCATATATATATATATATGATATGATATTCCTTTATTTGTCCCACAGTGGGGAAATTTAAAAAAATCACAGCAGCGGTGCACATCAGAGCATCAATGAAAATAAATATAAAACACAAAAGTGTGTGTGTGTGTAAACTACATCTACAAACTAAAAAATACTAAAAACTAAATACTAATGCTAAATATACAGGGGGAAAATAAAACTAAAAACACATCTTTTCGGACTATATCTGGATTAAAACATAGATTAGCACTTCAGTGGCTCTTAAATAGCTCTTATTATGGTACTTTTGTAGTTTGACTATGTTGAGGAAAAGTTACTTTCTGTATTCTTGTTCTTAGTTTGTACTCTTGGTTGATGCACTTATTGTAAGTCGCTTTGGATAAAAGCGTCTGCTAGATGACATGTGATGTAATGTAAAAAATAAAGTAAAGTGCTGAGTAAAGTAAAGTGAAGTAAAGTGCAGAGTTTGCCAGGATGTCCAGGATCTGCTGCAGTGTGTTGTGCAGCCTGACGGCAGCTGAAGGAAGGACTTGTGGTTCCTCTCCTCAGACACCGGGGAGGAACCAATAAATGAATAGAATATGAATATGAATTTGAATCAATAGAAATGAACCCGGAATTTGCAAACACACAATTTGCATCAACGTCTCCAAAAGAAACTGCTTCGATCTGACAATGACCCTCCGGCTGTGGTGACAACGCTCACCTTGGGTCGAACGCCAAGAAAACCGCTGCAGTTGGGAGCGCCGCAGCGACAGACCGTCTTCTCGTTCCCGAGGCAGTCCAGGTTGTAATTGAAGGTCAGCTCCGTGCCTGAAATACAAAATAAATGCATATTTAGGTAAAAGACATTTTGGCGGCAAAAGATGAGATTGTTGGATTGCGTGACGACTGGTTCCCAACTCGTCTTCACCTTCTGGGACGTCACAGACGGCGAACAGGCCGACCCGCGTGTCGCCGTTCACCGTCCACTTCTGCGTCTCGCAGTTGGGCTGACAGCTGTGGTTCATGAAGCGAGAGTAGTTCCCCTTCGGCCCGGCGTCAATGATGCGGTCCTGAAAACCACCAAGAGGAAGTTAAGTTAATCTAAACAGGGTTACATTACATCACATGTCATTTAGCAGACGCTTTTATCCAAAGCGACTTACAATAAGTGCATCAACCAAGAGTACAAACTCAGAACAACAAGAAGACAGAAAGTAACATTTCCTCAACATAGTCAAACTACAAAAGTACCAAAATAAGATATTTAAGAGCCACTGAAGTGATAATCTGTGTTTTAATCCAGATATGAACCAGATATATATAAAAGATGTGTTTTTAGTTTCCGGCGGAAGCTGTAGAGACTTTCTGGGTTGTTACACATGTTGACCAATGGATTTCCAGGACTTTTCCACAACTTTTCCATGACTTTAAACCAAATGTCCATGACCAAACTGAAATCTCAGTTTTAACATGAACAATGTAGAACATGTTGCGTATCGAGAGCGTACGCCGGCTTATATTTTGAGCGTCTTTCTTTAAAAAAAATATTAATTATTTCAAACTCGGCGTAAATGAACATGTGATTATAACTAATTTCCATGACTTTTCCAAAACTTTGATGATGTAAGTTTTTTTCCATGACTTTTCCAGGCCTGGAAATGACCATTTTAAAATTCCATGACCGTAGGAACCCCGTCTAGAGCTGTATCACAATTTGTAATTGAGTTTCTTGTACCAGCGTCACAACATAATTATCATTGCCTTTATATCAGTCAGGCTGCACAACAAACTGCGGTAGATCGCTGGAGATCCTGACAAACTGCACTTTACTTTATTTCCCCCCTGTATATTTAGTATTCATATTTAGTTTTTAATTTTGTGTTTTTATATTTATTTTCATTGATGCTCTGAGGTGCACCGCTGCTGTGATTTTTGAAATGTCCCCACTGTGGGACGAATAAAGGAATATATCATATCATATCATCTTCTATAGCCCATTAGCTTTAAACAGGTGTATTTGTAGTATTGACTTCTGTAATGCTACAGCTGCTTTTCATGTAACACTCCCAATGCAATACCAGTCTGTTGATCTGGCTCCCAGGAGAAACGGCACTGCTGAAGGTAAACAGCGGCCGACACACCACGGAGCGACAGCTGTCCGTCCGGGCACCGACCTTGTCGATGGTGAGCATGTAGAAGTCCGTGATGTTGTTCTCGTGGGCGTACTTGATCCTCGCCCTGCACTCCTCCTCGTCGATCAGCTCTCCGATGTACTCGTTCACAAACTCGCCCTGTTTGAGAAAGCAGACCGGCGACGTGTTGAGGTGAGAAATGTCCCCGGGGCGGCTGCTACGGTGCCCGTTTCAAGTAAAACGCCCTTTAGAATTAGGCAGAAGTAGTATTTCATCCAGCCAAACCGATTACGGACTATTTCCAGGGCTCTTACACATTTTGACAAATGGATTTCCAGGACTTTTCCATGACTTTAAATCAAATTTCCATTACAAAAATAAAATCTCGGTATAAACATGAAACATTTAGAAAATGTTGCGTATTGAGAGCTATCACCGGCTTATATTTTGAGCGTCTTTCTTTAAAAAACATATTAATTATTTCAAACTCGGCGTAAATGAACATGTGATTATAACAACATTTCCATGACTTTTCCCAAACTTTTATGATTCAAGTTTTTTCCATGACTTTTCCAGGCCTGGAAATGACCATTTTAAAACTCCATGACTTTTCCAGGTTTTCCATGACCGTACGAACCCCGTATTTCTTATTTTAGTAAAACAAAAAGAAGATTCACTTTCTGCGTGTCCATTTCTCGCCGTACGTGACGCCGATACACCAGCAGCCAGCGAATATCGCCTCGCTGATGCATCCAATTTCAAGTGGTTGAAATATGGATTCATGCAAATAATTCAACAAATAAAAGTTTGGGAAAAGTCATGTTCATTTACGCCAAGTTTGAAATAATTATTATGGTTTTTTTTTAAAAGACGCTCAAAATATATGCCGGCGTACGCTCTCGATACGCAACATGTTCTAAATGTTTCATGTTTATACCGAGATTTTAGTTTTCTAATAGAAATTTGATTTAAAGTCATGGAAATCCATAATTCAACAAACGACCGACTCCTGCCACGTGTTCATGACGAAGACATCGTTACGGTTTTGGACATTTACGTCAGACGTCGCCTCACCTTCTTGATATCCCGCAGAGAGATCAGGCCCCAGCCTTTGCCAGGCGCCTTGATGATCTTGGTCTCCGGGTAGAGGCGCTTGGTGAAGTCCTGGTTGCAGCAGCGCTCCCCGCTGGGACACACCTGAGGGTGGCACTCGTACTGCAGCATGCGGTTCAGGCACTCGGACTCGAAGCCGCACGGCCTCTCGTCCGCCGGCTTACAGTTACACTTGGGGATCTCGGAAACATCCGCGGTGTAGACCTGAACTCGACCGAAGGGTTTGTTCACCTGAAAGGAGACAACAAAACCCCAGAGGATAACTTCCATCTGCTCTGGAGGCTATGAAGGTAGAGAAGTAACAATTCATAACCTATTTACACGTGTGACCTGGATATTTAGGTCAGTCACATTCGACACGTATTCAAACAAAAAAAGACAAACGCAAACGTTTAGATTTCACACCTTGATACATTTATATGGGGGCGGCTTCCGGCTGTTCTCTTGCGCTTCCTTGGCCTCTCGTTTGATTTTTATCTCCTTGAATCGAGCTTCGGCCTCCAGCAGAGCTTCAGAAACGAGACGGTGAAGAGGCTCAATACATTTCATCTCTGGAAACATTCGCTCTACGTGACAATCGACCGTGATCGGTGTGATGGAACAAGTGCAATTTAAAAACCAGAGAATCTGAAAACATTTAGAGAACAGGTTTGCTTTTCTAGATTGTCTTAATCTTCTTTTTGACATATTGTATATGATGCAAACAAGTAAACATGAACACAAACGGTAAACGCAAAAAGAGAATCCTGTGCATTTTTGTGACTAAACAATCGATTATAGAAATGGAATGAAAAACAATGTTCCTTTAGGAGGCGGTCTAGAGCTTTACCGTTCTTGAAGACTTTGCCGATGCCGGTCCTCTGGTGCTTGCTGCCTCGGTCTCCCTCCATGTACGGAAACACTCGGCCCTGGTGAGTCCAGAAGTAGTCCTTGGAGCCGAAGAAGAAGACCGGGAACTCTCCGATCTCGTGGCGAAGGTGCTGGATGTTGGTGGGGATGTTTCTGGGGTTGTGGATCTCTGCAGGCCACCATCTGAGGCGGATCAAAAAAAGAAGAAGAGGTGTGAGTCGAGGTCACAATGGAGCACAACTCGGTACCGAATCAGGAAACCGTTTCTCTGACCTGTATGTTCCCAGTTTTACCCAGATGATGTCTTTGTATTTGGGTTTCTTTCCGGCCCGGCAGTCGTTGCAGAACCAGCTCCCGTCGGGCATTGCGATGTTCAAGCAGTCGGGGTGAAACGCAGCGGGACAGGACTCGCAGCACAGCAGCTGCCCTCCTGCAACGCAAGAGGGGCGCAAACCTTCAGGTACGAGCGAGAAGAGCTCCGACTCACAGCCGAGGCATCGGAGCAAGGGTGATAAAAACTAGCGCAATAAAACTCAGACGGCAGCCAGAAACACTGCAACGTCCTCACTCGTTCACCCAGGCAGTGAGTGCTTTAGACGTGAGGCTGAGGGGAGAAAGAGGGAGGACTGGTACCGGCAGCTCAGCGGCAATTACTTATTGTTTTGCATTACATGTAAATCTTTTTAAAACAAAATATGCTAATGTAATACATTTCTTTCTACTTCTTTTATCTCAAAAATCATCTTTTGCTCTTGCAAAGGAAAACCAGTTTCAACTAAGACTAGAAGGACGTCCTTCTGCTGCATGTGAAGCAAAGCACAACAAAGTCCTCTGCACATTAAAATGATTCAAAGCAAATAAATGAATCAGTTTCATTTCATTAATATCTGGAAGATAAATTGTTTAACACAGCATATTGTCATACTCTTCATGAGTGAGACGACTTCTGCCGTCCTCTAATAACAAAACTGATCACGAGTCGGCGCCTGAGAGACGAATCCCCTCCAGAGGGAAGCCCTGCGCTGACGGGTCTGGACAGAAAAGTCACATTTCTGTATGTTTTTCCGACTCTATCCGACCCAGTCTACAGCTTTTGCTAAATAATAATAACATATATTTGAAGTAATTAGGATCAGGATTTTACATGCGGTTGTTGGGTAATGATTAGTCATAAGTTGATTGATTAATCGTATATACTTTATACTTAATTTAAAGTTATTCTATTTAGAGTCAAACTTCTGCTAGAGTTAAAGATATGTAAACATCCATATAATAATCAATATTCATCACTCTGAAAACTGTTTTTGGTCAGTTTTGGTTATTTAACACTAGATTTAAAAAGTAAATAAAAATATTAATAATAATAATAACTTTATTTATATAGCACCTTTAAAAACAATGTTTACAAAGTGCTCTACAGAGAAACAAATGGAATAGTAAGAAACAAATATAACATTTCAAAATATATATTAAATAGAAAACAGACAAACTAAATTAGGGGAACCAAAGTTCTGCATAAAAGGACGAGATCACTTAAACGCTGTTCTCTAAAAATAGGTTTTAAGAAGTGATTTAAAAGAAGTTACTGATTCTGCAGCCTTATCCTCTGGTAGGTCGTTCCAAAGTCGAGGGGCTCTAACGGCAAAAGCACGGTCAACTTTTGATTTAAGCCTCGACATTGGAACGGACAGAAGCCCCCCCCCCCCCACCGGAGGATCTCAGGCTGCGTGTTGGCTCATAAGGGGCTAACATCTCAATGATATAGCTTGGAGCCCTCTAGTGCTAAAAGTTGTCAAGAGAGAGAAAGATTGAAGAAAAAAAGAGAGCCATTTATACCTATAATGGCCAGCAGGTGGCCCCTTTGGCGGTTTTAGTGTTAAAAGAAAGTTTGATATAAACGTGTGGGGAGGCGAACCTTTAGAGCAGACGAAGCACCAGCTGACGTTGACGTGGCTGTGGTGGCTGTAGCCCTTCTTGGCGTTGAAGTGGTTGGTGCAGACCATGGCGGTGTTGGTGATCATCTGGCTGCCCGCAGCCACACACAGGTCACCGACGTGGTACGCGAGGGGGCAGCGCAGGCAACGCATCAACCGCCCTGCAAATCAGAGAGCGAGCGGGACCCCAGATCAGACATCCGTCCGTCGCGAGGAGCACGCGTGACGTCGAGACATGAGAAACTGCCGCTGAGCCAGTTCGCTTTGAGTCTACGAGACGAGGCTTCGGCTTGGGGTCAAACAGAAATGTACATCTCACATCGTCATACACATCTAAGTAGAATAAGAAAAAAGGAGATTATTTCTGTATCAAGTTCAATCGTTTACAAAATGCGGCCTGGCTTTTTGCAGAACTATTTATATTATTTCAGCGAGTTGTTCCCTTTATTCTCCATGCGTGTGACTGAGGCTCAAGCTATAGTGTTATAGCATTCTTTTCTGGACATCAAACACGATACAGGGTTCTTACACATGTTGACCAATGGATTTCCATGACTTTTCCAGGACTTTAAACCAAATTTCCATGAATAAACTGAAATCTCGGTATAAACATAAAAGATGTAGAACATTTTGCGTTTCGAGAGCGTACGCCGGCTTATATTTTGAGCGTCTTTCTTTAAAAAACATATTAATTATTTCAAACTCGGCATAAATGAACATGTGATTATAACAAATTTCCAGGACTTTTCCAAAACTTTTATAATTTAAGTTTTTTCCATAACTTTTCCAGGCCTGGAAATGACCATTTTAAAATTCCATGACTTTTCCAGGTTTTCCATGACCGTACGAACCCTGACTAACAATATTTTTTTATTCTGACACTGAACAGATCTATTCTGCAAACCTCCAATGTCCGGATGTTGCTGGCTGATATAGACAGTTGTGATGGGGTTTCTTGACAGGTATTTAAAGGGTTAGTTCACTCAAACGTCCTTCCCACAGCTTTAAAAAAGCAAAAAGGTCTAATAGTATTACAGAAAGTGCAACTGGCTTCATATAATGAATGTGAATGTGTGATCTTAACTTTTGGCAACTAGCGCATTGATCCTTTATCGAGTCTCACAACCCACAAAACCACAACTGTAACGACCTCAACAGGAAAGGAAACGTGACGTCTCTGGCGTCGCACCTTTGGTGGACTTCTGCTTGGTGCGGCAGCCGTAGTGGCAGCTCAGGCAGGCGTGAAGCGGGCAGCGGAAGCCCTTGTTGTCGAACACAGTGAGGGGGTTGAGGCGGATACACGCCTCGTGGTAAAACTTTCCGCATTGTGGGACGTGGCAGCGCCGCGCGGCGCCGTCCGGCTGCTTGCAGGTGAAACACGAGTGAATTCCTGAGGAGGAGAAACGGGAAGGGGAGAGAATTGTGACAAACGTTCAACCAACTCTCAGCCCTCAAAAGCACCATCGTTGATGGGTTATGATCGGTTAGAAAGGAAAGATACACAAATGATCAAACCGTGTAGAACTCCAAAAGTGCAAGAATCTTGCAAATACGTGACCTTCTTTAACCTCCTGTTACCTTTACATTTACTGACATATTTTACCCTCGGGGTCAATTTGACCACAGCAATTAAAACCTCCAGAAAATTATTAGAATTAATATTGTTTCCCAAGTTTAAGTGTGAGGTACTTTATGTTTGTTTGTTGACTACCTAAATAGCCCTTTAAATATATAAAAAAGTTGATATTTCTTATATGTTTGACACAGTGAAAAACAGCCTGGGGTCAAATTGACCCCAAAGAACACCGACATTAAACATTGAATGGGGTCAAATTGACCTGAAAGGTAACAGGACAATACGAGACGATAAGAAAGAGACCAAAGGGGTTGTTTCTCCCCCAGATCGATGGCTGTTTCCTGGCCTCGGTGGGAGCTCCTCACCTGTGCTGCACTCCTGACACAGAAGCTTCTCGTCCGGTTTCAATGACGGAGCCAGACAGTGGAGGTGAAACATGCCGCAGCATTGGCCTTCACACGGCACCAAGTCCTCACCGGCCTGCTCACACATCTGTACGGGGAATGAAATACAGATATTAAAACACAGGAAGTGATCGAGACAATTCAGTGCATGTGGAAGATTGAGATGGACATTTGTATTACTGTTATAAAGTGGAAGCAAGCTGAAAACATGTCTCTATCCTAGGAATGATTATACAAGGTGTGTGATCCAGTGTGTTTGTACAAGATCAAATTGCCCCGGCATGTTTGTATGTAGAAACAAGGGAAGCAGCATTTCCCCCCAGAAATGTCCGACATTTAAATAACGAGTCTGTTCAACTCAACGACCGACCTGGCAGACGAACTCTTTCTTCCGTTCGCCCTTTTTTGTCCCGTCTAAGCTGTCACTCGGAGAATCGGGACGTCCTTCGCTTCCAGAACCCTGCAGCAAACGACACGTGGGAGATGATGGATAAATGAGACCGGGCCGAGTCGCACGAAGAACAATCAAACGTCTCAAAGATTATGCTTGAGGACAACTCGGACCACTGGTAAAATGCATGTAATATTGAATTAATACAATACAAATTGCACTGGAGGACTTTGTGTTTAAATAACTGTTTGGCAACACCAATGTGTAAAATTTAACCAGATTAAGATTGGTGGATCCTGAGCACTTGGCACTAATCTGGGGTTATTCCCCCTCACCTCGGGATCAGGACACGGGGTGACCCGCCTTCTCTTTGCCTTGGAGGGTGTCGTCTCATTCTCTCCATTCTGCTTTCTTTTCATCCTACGCTTTGGTTTCTCTGCATCTTCGTCTTCTGTGAAGACAAAGTGTTTGGACAGAGACGACTAAGTACACAACAAAAAGAGACTCACAACAAACCTGAGAGGTTTTCGTTGTGACTTTTGAAGAGCAATGGTGTCCTTCAGTAGACGAACAAGGTGGCTTACCAGTGATGAGAGCTTTAGACTTTGTTATTCTCTTCTTGGTTTTTGTTACATCTTTGTCGGCGTTCTTCCTCCTCTTCTTTTTATCCGTTCCTTCTGAAGTCGAGTCCTGGGAAGGTGTGTGCAAGTGAGAAACATAAAAATCAACACTTCATCACAAAGTGCTTATAATCCATTTTAGTACTGATGTAGTTAAAAAAAGACAAATTAGGAAAACACGCCACGCTGCAGCATTTTTAATAAAAAATATTGCTGATGCATTCTTAGCAAGAAATCCCGAGGCTCCACTCGTGAGGTCCTTCCCAATGTCAGCCATTTGCCAAAAATAAAAGAAACAATATTTCACTAGAGGGAGAACACACCTGTTTTTCTGCATTGTTGCTTGTTTTACGTTTCCTTTTGGGCTGCTGAGCCTCGTCTGCCGCAGCATCGGTCGGCGACCCATTAGACGTCTTCCTCTGCCGCCTCTTGACTAAAGAAAAACAAATTAAAAGTTCAAACTCCCTGATTTGGTAATTAATGGTTCGAACACAAAATGCTTTTCGAGTATCTTAATGATTCATTTAAAAAGCCCACACAACAAAAATTTACTATCTATATACAAGCAATTCTAAAATACACTGGTCACATGGTGATACAGTCCACACTAAGCCAACCACTTCACTATTTTACGAGCCACATGTGGCAATTTAAAGCAGCAGACTCCACCGCTCTGGTAAACACATACCAGCCATGCCCAGATTTAACAGACCCGGTACGGGTTGAAACTTTCAACCAACCTGGAACTGAAACTGGAACTGAGACTGGTTCTGTCAGATTGTCTGACGAAGAAGCCAGCTTTGATTTTCTTTTCTTCACGGGGTCCGTTGCCGATGTCCTCCTCCTCCGAGCCGTCTTTGTGGGAGCCGGAGCCTGTCTGGGCGTCCGCTTCTTCCTCTGAGGTGTGACGGTTCCAGCTTGTAGATCTGGTGCAGAAGTGGTGGGATCCTATAAAGAAAACCACCAAACGCATCAAATGGCATCATCTTAAAAAAAGGCCAACGCTTCATCAGGCTGACAAAATATGATCTTGAAATTATCCTTTAAGGTTCCTCAACCGTTTCCGTGTAAAATTGTCTTTGTAATTTTACACCTTGAATTTGTTAGATTTTTTTATTATTATTTGAGTTAACATTGAAAGGTTAAAATATTAGTTATATATATAGTCAGATGTGGGTTAATATGAATATATACCTGAAGCCTATTCGTCACCACACAAAGCTCTTTCCTGTGATTACCTTCAACTCTACATTTTGTCTGATTTCCAAACCTTTAAGACCAATATTGATAAGTTCATACGTTTCCCCATTCTCTTTGACCATGTTTCCTAAATAAAAACATTGATGAAAAGCTGAATTAGTTGTCCGAACCTGTGAAGCCGTCTGCGGAGGAAGTGTTTCTTTGGAAGAAACTGGGTCTTTCACTTGCTTTTTCGACTGCAAATTATTGAGCTGGCCTTTGCCCCTTCGTCGATATTCTCCTGAGCCGAGTTTTGTTCTGGGCGCTTGTGTCTTTTTTCCCGATGAAGTGCTGTCTTGGGACCGAGGGGCGGCCGTCGGGTCGTCGGCGGGGCCCGCCGGCGGCGAGGGGAGATCTGGGCTGAGTCTCGACTCCGTTTCCTGGTCCATCTCGGAGCTCTGTTTGGGACTCAACTTCTCCAGGGTGCAGGGGTTCAGCTGAGGCCCGTCATCGTCGTACAGAAAAGTGAAGTTGACCATGCGCTCATCCATCGACATGGTGAAGGCCTCCTTGGCCTGAATGACACCCATGTTCCACTGAGCTTGGAGCTTACGGGGCACAGAGGGCGCCGTCTGCGAAAATTATTAGAATTAATATTGTTTCCCAAGTTTGGTGTGGTGCTATGTTTGTTTATTGACTACCTGACCGCCCTTTAATATATAAAAAGTTGATATTTCTTATATGTTTGACACAGTGAAAAACAGCCTGAAATAGATTATTTAAAACGAGCATTAAACATTAGATGGGGTCAAATTGACCCCGAAGGTAACAGGACAATACGAGGGCGATAAGAAAGAGACCAAAGGGTTGTTCTCCCCAGATCGATGGCTGTTCCTGGCCTCGGTGGGGCTCTCCTCACCTGTGCTGCACTCCTGACACAGAAGCTTCTCGGTTTCAATAGCAGACCAGACAGTGGAAGTGAAACAATGCCGCAGCATTAGCCTTCACACGGCACCAAGTCTCTTGGCCTGCTCACACCTCTGTCTGGGGAATGAAATACAGATATTAAAACACAGGAAGTGATCGAGAGACAATTCAGTACATGTGGAAGATTGAGATGGACATTTTTATTACTGTTAGAGAGAAGTGGAAGCAAGCTGAAAACATGTCTCTATCTAGGAATGATTATACAAGGTGAAAAATGGCAATCCAGTGTGTTTTGTACAAAGATCAAATTGCCCAGCATGTGTTTGTATGTAGAAACAAAGGAAGCAGCATTTCCCCAAAGAAATGTCCGACATTTTAAATAACTTGAGTCTGTTCAACTCAGCGACCGACCTGTGCAGGCGAAACTCTTCCGTTAATTCGCCCTTTTTTGTCCCGTCTAAGCTGTCACTCGGAGAATCGGGGATCGTCCTTAAACTTTCCAGAACCCTGCAGCCGAAGCGACACGATGGAGATGATGGATAAATGAGACCGGGCGAGTCGCCACGAAGAACAATCAAACGTCTCAAAGATTGTACTTGAGGGACAACTCGGACCACTGGTAAAATGCATATAATATTGAATTAATACAATACAAATTGCACTGGAGGACTTTTGTGTTTCCCAAATAACTGTTTAACTTAACACCAATGTAAATTAACCTTGATTAAAGATTGGTGGATCCTGACGCACTTGGCACTAATCTCTGGGGTTATTCCCCTCACACCTGGGATCAGGACGCAGGGTGACCCGCCTTCTCTTTTGCCTTGGAGGTGTCGTCTCATTCTCTCCATTCTGCTTTCTTTTTCATCCCTACGCTTTGGAGACTCTCACCATGCTTAGTCTTCTACTGAAGACAAAGTGTTTGGACAGGGGCGACTAAGTACACAACAAAGAGACTCACAAGCAAACCTGAGAGGTTTTTAGTTGTGACTTTGAAGAAGCAATGGTGTCCTTCAGTGGACGAACAAGGGTGGCTTACCAGTGATGAAACTTTAGACTTTGTTATTCTCTTCTTGGTTTTTGTTACATCTTTATAGCCATTCTTCCTCCTCTTCTTTGCTTGTAGATTCCTTCTGAGTCGAGTCCTGGGAAGGTGTGTGCAAGTGAGAAACATAAAAATCAACACTTCATACTTAAAGTGCTTATAATCCATTTTAGTACTGATGTGGTTAAAAAAAGACAAATTAAGGAAAACGCATGCGCTGCAGCATTTTAATAAAATATTGCTGATGCATTCTGTACAAGAAAATCGAGAACTCCCTAGAAATGAAGTCCTTCCAATGTCCAGCCATTTGCAAAATAAAAGAAACAATATTTTCACTGGAGGAACACACCTGTTTTTCTGCATCATTGCTTGTTTCACGTTTCCTTTTGGGCTGCTGAGCCCTCGTCCTGCCGCAGCGTAAATGGTCGGTGACCCATTAGACGTCTTCCTCTGCCGCCTCTTGACTAAAGAAAAACAAATTAAAAGTTCAAACTCCCTGATTTGGTAATTAATGGTTCGAACACAAAATGCTTTTCGAGTATCTTAATGATTCATTTAAAAAGCCCACACAACAAAAATGTACTATCTATATACAAACAATTCTAAAATACACTGGTCACATGGTGATACATTCCACACTAAGCCAACCACTTCACTATTTTACGAGCCATGTATTGGCAATTTAGTAATAACGAACTCCACGCTCTGGTAAACACATACCAGCCATGCCCAGATTTAACAGACCCGGTACGGGTTGAAACTTTCAACCAACCTGGAACTGAAACTGGAACTGAGACTGGTTCTGTCAGATTGTCTGACGAAGAAGCCAGCTTTGATTTTCTTTTCTTCACGGGGTCCGTTGCCGATGTCCTCCTCCTCCGAGCCGTCTTTGTGGGAGCCGGAGCCTGTCTGGGCGTCCGCTTCTTCCTCCTGAGTGTGGCCGGTTCCAACTTGTAGATCTGGGTGCAGAAGTGGTGGGATCCTATAAAGAAAAGAAAACCACAAAGCGCATCAAATGGCATCATCTTAAAAAGGCCAGCGCTTCATCAGGCTGACAAAATATGATCTTGAAATTATCCTTTAAGGTTCCTCAACCGTTTCCGTGTAAAATGTCTATGCATAATTTTACATCTTGAATAATGAATTTTTTTATTATTATTTTGAGATTTAACATTGAAAGTTCAAATAGTAGTTATATATATAGTCAGATGCAGGTTAATATGAATGATATATACCTGAAGCCTATTCGTCACCACACAAAGCTCTTTCCTGTGATTACCTTCAACTCTACATTTTGTCTGATTTCCAAACCTTTAAGACCAATATTGATAAGTTCATACGTTTCCCCATTCTCTTTGACCATGTTTCCTAAATAAAAACATTGATGAAAAGCTGAATTAGTTGTCCGAACCTGTGGCTTCCGTCTACTTGTTGGAGAAGTGTTTCTTTGGAAGAAACTGGGTCTTTCACTTGCTTTTATTACTGGAAATTATTGAGCTGGCCTTTGCCTCGCTTAAATCTGATATTCTCCTGAGCCGAGTTTTGTTCTGAAGCGCTTGTGTCTTTTCGATGAAGTGCTGTCTTGGGGACGAGGCGGCAAATCGGGTGCGTGGTGAGGAATCACATGCCCGGTAGCGAGGGAGATCTGGGCTGAGTCTGCGACTCCGTTTCCTGGTCCATCTCAAGAGCTCTGGTTTGGGACTCAACTACTCCCGAGGTGCGGGAGGTTCCAGGTGGGGCCCGTCAACCGTTGTCCTGAAAAAGTGAAGTTGACCATGCGCTCATCCATACGACATGGTGAAGGCCTCCTTGGCCTGAATGACACCCATGTTCCACTGAGCTTGGAGCTTACGGGGCACAGAGGGCGCCGTCTGCGTGGCAGTGGGAGAAAGAAACGGAATTTTGCGACGAGAGTTGCAAAAGGCGCCTTACAATGCAGTAAATGTCGTCGATCCCTCGTGTTCGAGTGGGGAACACATGGCGCCACCGAGAGAACGCCAGTAACAAATACTTGATTTTACACAGTGGGCAATATTTAAAAACAAAATTACAAACTTGATAAGCAGCATGTGACAGTTGTATAGGAGATAACAAACGTGGAAAAAAAGGACACATGACATGTTTGTTCGTGTTAAAGCTTTTCTTTTTAACCTTCCTGTTACCTTCATCTTTTTTACCCTCGGGGTCAATTTCACCCCAGTAATTAAAACCTCCAGAACATTATTTGAATTAATATTGTTTCCCAAGTTTAAGTGTGAGGTACTTTATGTTTGTTGACTTCCTAAATATCCCTTTAAATAAATAAAAAAGTTGATATTTCTTATATGTTTTACAAATTATTTAAAGAACACCGATAAATACAAGTTAACAGATTCAGGACATTGAAAATATATCATGTGAATTTTCACAGTTGTCCCCAATAAATTAGGAAAAGTTGTGAAATATAAAGCAAAATTAATGATGTCAATTTGTTTTTTTAGAGACGTTAAACATTGAATTGGGTCAAATTGACCCCAACGGTAAGAGGAGGGTTAAAACAGACTTTATGCATCATGAGGATGTTTTCTCGTAATTGCAAATTAAATTTAAAAATAAATAAATCAGGAAATGTTTTAATGTTGCAAGGCTTCTGACCGAAGTCTTTCTAAACCACATCCTCACCAGGCAACGACGTCACGTACGAGAAGAAGCTGATTTACCCGTTTGTGGATGACACGAGAGGCGGGCTGCTTGCTGCCCTTGCTCAGCTCTTGGTATTGATCCTCTCCGGTGAAGGACACCATGTTCTTCTCAAAGATGTAGCCTCTCTCTGGGGCGTCTCCAAAATACTGCACATGGTAAAGGGGGCCCAGCCTGCGGTTGACTGCTGTAGAAGGAATCAAGAAAACACAATCAAATAACACGTATAAATGGTTTTTTTAAAACAGTGACTCCTTAACTTTAACGCATCACGAAATGCAAACCGAGGCAGGTGGCAGAGACCGTTACTCACTCGTCTGTTTCGGTTTGATGTGATTGTTAAATTCGGGGTCTGTGGTCACCATGCAGGGCCACCAAGGGTATCCTGACACCTTGGTCCAAACCAAATCACCAACATAAAAACTGATCAGCACAGGGGACTCTTCTGCTTTCTCCGCTGCAAACTGTGGGACGAGATCAGGCTGGAGGAGAGGAAGAAGAATGGTTAAATCAAGAGATAAAAATAGAAACTAATCAAGGATCAACACCCTTTGCTTCCTAAAATCAATTATGTTCTCACACAGTATTTCAGACACTACCAGTATTTTACACCTGCAAGTATACTAATAATAATTCACATACAAAACATTGAGTTTGCATCTGTCCATATAAGGTTAAACACGCTATATTTATGTTAGAAAACTGTATTGAGCTTTCCATCGGAGGACCGGTACCGTTTGGTCACATTTACATGGTCCTCTTGTCTTAATACCATCTGTCGCACATTATTGTGAATATTAAAGTTCTCGCTTAAAAAAATATCGATCCTTTCTCAAAAGTAGGCTAAAATCCCAAAACCTCATCAGCTGCTCCAGTTCCATCGACAGCGTCGGCGCGGTCGTCCGGTTCCCCGAGCGGGGCGGCGGACCGAGGTAAACGCTGCGAACGCTCCCCTTCTCTTCTTCCGGGTCCGCCTCTTCTCCGGCGCGGGCCTTCGTCTTCGGCGGCCCGGCGGGCGGACGGTCCGTTAGCGCAGGGCGGCAATCGAGCAGCGGCTGCTCGACCGCCTGGTGCAGCGCGCTTTCGGTTACGGCGAGCGAAACAGTGCGCTGGCGGGTGCCGTTGCGTAGCGGGGCGTCGGCGCCCTCGGGGCGCAGAAGCAGCGGCGCGTCTTGATCCCGTTCAGCACGCAGGAGGAGGTGAGGGTCTTTGGGCCTCTCGAGGCTCTGGTTGTTGATGACAGTGGCGGCCATCTTCTGCAAACGCCGTCCTGCAAGCGTGGCGGCCAGCTGGCGGCAGCTTTGTCCATTATAAGGAGGCGGGTTGGCGCTCCGTCCCCGCCTTTCCGTACGCTGGGGACTCCAGCGGCTGCTTCATGCTGGTCGGGTTGGCAGGTTCGGAGCTACTGATCGAGGCAGGGCTACCTTTGCTGTCCATCCATTTAACCCCTCAGGCTCACGGGAGCTTGGACGGAATGAGACAGAAAACTTCTTACTCCACGAGGTTCCAATCAGACATTAAACACAGCGTGCAATACATTTATTTGGAGCTCTTCAGTCAAGCAATTTGTAAAAAAGTTTATTCTGGAGAAGGAGTGAATCCAAAGAGGCGTAATGTTACATTCTACAAAATGGCCTCCTTTGCCCCGGGCACGACCAGTGGCTCAGGAGGCGACAGAAAAACGGCACCTGTCACAAGATATTTCCAGCCACGGAGCTCTGGGTGTTTTCAATAAGACCAAAAGTCGCAATAACAACAACAACAACAACAACATCCCTCTCTGCATGGCAGAAGTACACAAACGCCTCAATTAAATACGTTGATCCCTACTAATGTAAACGAGATCAAGTCAGAACCGATTATCGATTACTTCCAGGCGCACGAACAAGAAGCACGAGGGCGGGCGATGACCTCTTACCGCGACACTTTTTGGGGAGAAAGTTAGCTTTCTCTCCCGGGAAGAGGGGCTGCAGTCGGTGGAGGAGCGAGCTGATAATGCAGGTTGTCTGCAAAAGCTCCACCGCATGCAGCGAAAGCCCGATGAGTGGGTGGTGCTGCAGGCCCACATCACTGGAGAGAAAAGCCGCGGAAATGGAAGCAGCTGACGGGTAACGCTTGCGTATCGGAGTGCGAATAATATATGGAATTCAACGCGTCTCACTTTAGGATTAACAAGTTGCATTCCGGTTTTATTTCGCCCGGTGATGTTAATTTGTTGATCGGTGAATGTAATGTAACGGCAGGGGTGTTATCTCACGTTATCTGGCTAATACGTGGAACGGCGGCAACGTAACATTATCTTCAGCCCATCGCATGTCAGACTAAGGGCCCCGACTACAAGCTGAAAGAGGAAGCCACGATGTGCAGGAATCTCTGGATCCATCCTCGGTTAGCGCTTGTTACCCCCACACACACGCACACACACACCGTACAATCGCATCTCTGTCACGGCTACAGTCAGCCATTACGTCGCAGTCCAGCCAGCAAATAGTCTAAGCCGCCACCCAAAAAGATGGCTAAATGCAGTTGTACACCCACCCGACGAAGCAAACAGAAACATAAACGATAGTAGACAAACGAACGCGCGTTAAAGCTGTTTGATAACAGGAGCGTGTTCAAATTATAGTGATGTTGTTTCACCGATGTACCTCAATTTGCGGGCGCCATGACAGCTCGTTTAAAAAGAAGCTAACCGTGCTAGCCCAGTCAAAGCTGCCCTGCCGTTAGCTCGCTAGCTAGCTTACGTTAGCGAGTTAAAATGGTCGGTCGGGACGAACAAGTGTATTTCCGACAAACTCCCGCCGGTTAATATCGCCGGGATGACAAACAGCATGAAGACCGCTTCTCTGTAGTTACCTGTTGGGTCTCCTCTCAGTCGTCAAAGCAGAAATGTGTCGTATATTCATCCTGCAAAGCGAAGGATTTAATTCAAACCCGAATCAAAAAGCTTGCGGGAAACTCAAACTATGCGGCCGACCAGCGCGAAAAATACTCACTTCCGATTGGTCGAGAGCTCAGCGGCTCCAGCCCCGTCATTCAAAAAAAAGAAAAGAAATCAACCGCTGGAAGGAGCTGCCGGGGTTTCCATCTGTTTTCACATCATTCCGCCACTTTTTTTATGACTATATTATTTATTTTTTATCGCAAGTGCTCCAAACGTACATACGCTATATGTTCATTTGTCTCTTAAAACAATAATGTAGTTTCTGTCCGAGTTCTGACTACTAATATACGCTATTAAATGCAATTGTTTTTGTATTTACATTAAAATCAGTTTCCCCTCAACTAGTTAAGCTCCAGCAGTTAGATAAAACGACGATATTCACACCCACGGCCAATACATCTCAACTTAATAACATTACGATACTAGTTGGATGATCTTCGAATTGAATGGGAGGGTACAGTAAAGTAAATACGCGCAGTTTAACAGTTGCATGGAAAAGTCTGGAACCTTATGACTGAACCTATACCTAAACATAAATCAGTCAAACAATCTCACGTTGGGCCCACTTATTTTACGTTTTTACTGTTAATCAGGTGAAACAGTGACGACTCTGAATCACGGACCTTGCTAATGTAATATATATGGTCTTTGCAAGCAATAGTTGTGAGTTACAATTCTGGTTCCTCTGAGGATGTATGATGGCTGGTCATATTAACCCAGAGCTAATGTGAGTTTAGGTCCCTATATAGTTAATTTTAATCTAAATTTCAGTATCAACATTGAATTCAAGTAAATACAATGCATATAACACCCAATAGATTACACTGATGTACAGTGAAGTACAGTAAGTTCAAACTGCAGCGGCACCTAAAGATCGTGAGATCTGAAACTCCTTTTAAATATTACATGCCATTTCCTGCACACATTGGCGTTTCAAATAAAAGCCACAATCCTGATACAATATCACTGCTCTGAGATGACAAAGTGCTGGAACCCATTTTATTCATAATTCTTTCTATGGAAATTCCAAGCATTTGCCTCCCTTACATTGTTAAGGAATTCACAGTTGAAACTGCTTCTTGCCACCACAATGCGTTTGAGTGTTGATCGCAGTCTTATGTGTTGGCAGATGGCTGCTTAAAAATATCGATCCTTTCTCAAAAGTAGGCTAAAATCCCAAAACCTCATCAGCTGCTCCAGTTCCATCGACAGCGTCGGCGCGGTCGTCCGGTTCCCCGAGCGGGGCGGCCGGACCGAGGGTCGCTTTGCGAGACGCTCCCCTCCTCTTCTTCGGGTCCCGCCTCTTCTCCGGCGCTGATGCCTCGTCTTCGGCGGACGCGGACGGACCGGTCCCGTTGGCGCAGGACGGCTCGAACGACGGCTGCTCGACCGCCTGGTGCGACGCCGCTTTCGGTTCGGCGCGAGGAGAGCAATTGCGCTGGCGGGTGCCGTTCGTCGCGGGGGCGTCGGCGCCCTCCGGGGCGCAGAGCTTCGGCGGCGCGTCTTGATCCCCGTTCAGCACGCGGGAGGTGAGGTCTTTGAGCCTCTCGAGGCTCTGGTTGTTGTGACCGTGGCCGGCCATCTTCTGCAGAACGCCGTCCTGCAGCGTGGCGGCCAGCTGAGCGGCGGCTTTGTCCATGATGAGGAGAGCGGGTTCGCCGCTCACGTCCCCCCCGCCTTTCCGTACGCTGGGGGACTCCAGCGGCTGCTTCATGCTGGTCGGGTTGGCGGGTTCGGGCATCGAAGGCAGGGAGCTACCTTTGCTGTCCATCCCATTTAACCCCCTCCAGGCTCACGGAGCTGCAGGACGGGACAGAAACTTCTTACTCCACAGGTTCCAATCAGACATTAAACACAGCGTGCAATACATTTGTTGGAGCTCTTCAGTCAAGCAATTTGTAAAAAAAGTTATTCTGGAAAGTGAATCCAAAGAGCGTAATGTTACACATTCTACAAAATGGCACTCCTTTGCCCCGGAGCACGACCAGTGAGCTCGGAGGCGACAGAGAAAACTGCACCTGTCACAGAATGTTCCAGCCACGGAGCTCTGGGTGTTTTCAATAAGACCAAAAGTCGCAACAACAACAACAACAACAACAACATCCCTCTCTGCATGGCAGAAGTACACAAGCGCCTCAATTAAATACGTTGATCCCTACTAATGTAAACGAGATCAAGTCGAACCGATTATCGATTACTTCCAGGCGCACGAACAAGAAGCACAGGGCGGGCGGAGACCTCTTACCGCGACACTTTTTGGGGGGAGAAAGTTAGCTTTCTCTCCGGGAAGAGGGGGGGCTGCAGTCGGTGGAGGAGCGAGCTGATAATGCAGGAGGTTGTCTGCAAAGCTCCACCGCATGCAGCGAAAGCCCGATGAGTGGGTGGTGCTGCGAGCCCGCATCACTGGAGAGAAAAGCCGCGGAAATGGAAGCAGCTGACGGAGTAACGCGTATCGGAGTGCGAATAATATATGGAATTCAACGCGTCTCACTTTAGGATTAACAAGTTGCATTCCGGTTTATTTCGCCCGGTGATGTTAATTTGTTGATCGGTGAATGTAATGTAACGGCAGGGGTGTTATCTCACGTTATCCTGGCTAATACGTGGAGCAACGTAACGCATTATCTTCAGCCCATCATGTCAGACTAAGGGCCCCGACTACAAGCTGAAGAGGAAGCCACGATGTGGGAATCTCACGGATCCCATCCTCGGACCAGCGCCCCCCACCCCCCCCCACACACACACACACACACACACCGTACAATCGCATCTCTGTCACGGCTACAGTCAGCCATTACGTCGCAGTCCAGCAAATAGTCTAAGCCGCCACCCAAAAAGATAGCTAAATACAGTTGTACACCCTCCCGACGAAAGCAAACAAACATAAACGATAGTAGACAAACGAACGCGCGTTAAAGCTGTTTGATAACAGGAGCGTGTTCAAATTATAGTGATGTTGTTTCGCCGATGTACTCAATTTGCGGGCGCCATGACAGCTCGTTTAAAAAGAAGCTAACCGTGCTAGCCCAGTCAAACTGCCCTGCCGTTAGCTCGCTAGCTAGCTTACGTTAGCAGGTTAAAATGGTCGGTCGGGACGAACAAGTGTATTTCCGACAAACTCCCGCCGGTTAATATCCTCCGGGATGACAACAGCATGAAAGACCGCTTCTCTGTAGTTACCTGTTGGGTCTCCTCTCGGTCGTCAAAGCAGAAATGTGTCCGTATTCATCCTGCAAAAGCGAAGGATTTAATTCAAACCGAATCAAAAGCTTGCGGGAAACTCAAACTATGCGGCCGACCAGCGCGAAAAATACTCACTTCCGATTGGTCGAGAGCTCAGCGGCTCCAGCCCCGTCATTCAAAAAAAAGAAAAGAAATCAACCGCTGGAAGGAGCTGACCCCGGGGTTTCCATCTGTTTTCACATCATTCCGCCATTTCCTGCACACAGTAGCGTTTCAAAATAAAAGCCACAATCCCTGATACAATATCACTGCTCTGAATGACAAAGTGCTGGAGACCCATTTTTATTCATAATTCTTTCTATGGAAATTCCAAGCATTGTTTTGCCTCCCGCTTACATTGTTAGGAATTCACAGTTGGAAGCTGCTTCTTGCCACCACAATGCGTTTGAGTGTTGATCGCAGTCTTATGTGTTGGCAGATGGCTGCTTAGGAGCTCCACCGGCTCAGTTGGGCTTCAGGGGCTTCTTCAGTTGTGGTAATGAGTGAGGGGCAAATTAAGCTCTTTCTTTGCTCACCAAGAGTATCCTGCTGGTTTGGGGATCATACAAATATGCTTCTCTAACTTTAACTTTTAAGACCAGTACTGAAGACGTGTGAGAAAATGCAATAACGAAAAGACAAAACCCTCATACTGTTATGTTCACAGTATTTGGTTTAGTTTGCTCTTCCTGTACTAATTTTCAAGTCTATTGAAGCATTTTACTCTCTAACCCAACATAATAACTGCATTGAAGATTAATTACATTTAATATTTACAGTCATCTAGATGGGAATTAAACATTGATTAAAAAAACCCATATGTGCACAAAAATTGCTACGTCACTTAAGTTTGAATAAATAAAAGGATAATATTGTTTATTGCCTTAGATAGTTTTTCACAAAAAATAGTATTCCTATATGTTAAACTCTTATATGTTCCTAAAAAAATATTTAAAGTAGATACAAGCCATCGATACCCAGCGGATATAGATGCTTGACACACACTGAAGTTACCCACAATACTTGCAGCTATGTTATATTTAAAGGGTGAGAGGCACCATCGGGTGACAGCTTCTTTTCAGTAGTAAGTATCGGTGGATGCTCTTACCTACTTTACTTAAAATGGATAATAACTGGGATCATTTCAATCTAAAGTGGAATAAATAAATTAAAAGATTTAAAAATAAACACAATGTATTCATTTTATTATATCTTCCAGATGAAACCAACCAGTACCTCCTATTTATGAAGCTGTGCCCTGCCATGTTCATATTTGATGTGAAAATTAATTATCAAAGTAATTATTGGCATATTCTTTTTTGCAATAATAGTCAGGATGAAATGGATTTGTTTATAGCAATGTTGGATGTAATTGTGTTTTGGTATCAATAAAGCACCTTAATTCGTTCAATATTTTACAAGTTGGATCGGGCAAAAACACACATTTCTGAATCTTTACTTTATCCATTCACAGTTTCCAAAAATTAATTTCAGAATATTCACAGAATCACACAATATAGCAACGTCGTGATTTGACTTCATATTAGTTCTCGAATTAATTTCATTGAAAAACATAAACATGTGCGTTAAACAACCACATTGCACCACCTCCCACCACTCGGGCTTTTATTTTATAAACGTCCCGGAAGTTGCTCGTCACCTTTCGCTCGTGAGCTGTTTAACAATCACAAACACAGCCTGACGTCACTCGGGAGCTCGGTGGGGTTAGCTGTCAACGACGTAGCCGGGAAGGGCATGATATGGAGCTACAGTTCCCGGTAGACAGTTATACATGCGTCGTAGCTTCTTAAAAGTACAAACGGGCTTTTCTAGGGGGTGTTTTCCATAAACCAGGTCCGCGGCTGTTTTTGTTTTCGACATCTTGAACTAACGAGCTAACCGGCTAGCTAGCTAGCTGTTAAAAAGGTAACTTCAAACAGCCTCATGGCGTTGATCCTGTTTACGAGGTCTCGGGCACCTTTAATGAAAACCTCCAGGTCGTTGAAGAGCGAGTTCAGGAAAGGTAAGGCGTCTATGTTCGTGTGTTACTCTCCTCGTCACTACCTGTTTATTATGTATTTATGGCCGAGACGTAACTTTATTAACGTAATCACATTAGCACCGAGAGGATTCGCGCATTTAACGTCGGACCGAGGCGGATGGGCCCTGTTTGGGTTTTCCGGGAAGATGGTGGGGGAAGACTCAAGGTGACAGTGTAACTGAGCATCACATATTCATGTTTTTAACCGCCTGCCATTCATTATTTTTAGTTAGGCTTCTGTGTTCCACGGAAGGTGTATCGTCATCACCTCTGGGCTCGAGGCCCTGCACCTTTTAGGGGTTTTTTTTCTCGTGAGAATTTTAAAAAGGCAGAAGACGGGATTTGGGATTCAGGTTATTTGAGGACAACGTCTGTTTATCTGCAGGCGAGCGCCCCCTTCCTCCTCCTGCAGTCTGCAGGACGCGCGTCGGCGGCGTCGTTCTGTTCCCGCCACAAGATACCCGGATGTAAAGCAAGATGGCTTTATTATTGTTCCATGTTGTGCTGAAGTGTGGAGCACAGTTTGATCTCGGTCGTCAAAGCAGAAATGTGTCCGTATTCATCCTGCAAAAGCGAAGGATTTAATTCAAACCGAATCAAAAGCTTGCGGGAAACTCAAACTATGCGGCCGACCAGCGCGAAAAATACTCACTTCCGATTGGTCGAGAGCTCAGCGGCTCCAACCCCGTCATTCAAAAAAAAAAAGAAATCAACCGCTGGAAGGAGCTGACCCCGGGGTTTCCATCTGTTTTCACATCATTCCGCCACTTTTTTTATGACTATATTATTTATTTTTTTATCGCAAGTGCTCCAAACGTACATACGCTATATGTTCATTTGTCTCTTAAAACAATAATGTAGTTCTGTCGAGTTCTGACTACTAATATACGCTATTAAATGCAATTGTTTTTGTATTTACATTAAAATCAGTTTCCCCTCAACTAGTTAAGCTCCAGCAGTTAGATAAAACGACGATATTCACACCCACGGCCAATACATCTCAACTTAATAACATTACGATACTAGTTGGATGATCTTCGAATTGAATGGGAGGGAGTACAGTAAAGTAAGTACATGATTTAACTTAGTTGCATGGAAAAGTCTGGAACTATGACTGAACCTATACCCTAAACCATAAATCAGTCCAAACAATCTCACGTTGGGCCACTTATTTTACGTTTTTACTGTTAATCAGGTGAAACAGTGACGACTCTGAATCACGGACCTTGCTAATGTAATATATATGGTCTTTGCAAGCAATAGTTGTGGTTACAATTCTGGTTCCTCTGAGGATGTGATGGCTGGTCATATTAACCAGAGCCCCAATGTGAGTTTAGGTCCTATATAGTTAATTTTAATCTGAATTTCAGTATCAGCATTGAATTCAAGTAAATACAATGCGTATAACACAATAGATTACACTGATGTACAGTGAAGTACAGTAAATTCAAACTGCAGCGGCACCTAAGGGTCGTGAGATCTGAAACTCATTTAAATAATACATGCCATTTCCTGCACACATTAGCGTTTCAAAATAAAAGCCACAATCCCTGATACAATATCACTGCTCTGAATGACAAAGTGCTGGAGACCCATTTTTATTCATAATTCTTTCTATGGAAATTCCAAGCATTGTTTTGCCTCCCGCTTACATTGTTAGGAATTCACAGTTGGAAGCTGCTTCTTGCCACCACAATGCGTTTGAGTGTTGATCGCAGTCTTATGTGTTGGCAGATGGCTGCTTAGGAGCTCCACTGGCTCAGTTGGGCTTCAGGGCCTTCTTCAGTTGTGGTAATGAGTGAGGGGCAAATTAAGCTCTTTCTTTGCTAACCAAGAGTATCCTGCTGGTTTGGGGATCATACAAATATGCTTCTCTAACTTTAACTTTTAAGACCAGTACTGAAGACGTGTGAGAAAATGCAATAACGAAAAGACAAAACCCTCATACTGTTATGTTCATAGTATTTGGTTTAGTTTGCTCTTCCTGTACTAATTTTCAAGTCTATTGAAGCATTTTACTCTCTAACCCAACATAATAACTGCATTGAAGATGAATTACATTTAATACAGTCATCTAGATGGGAATTAAACATTGATCGGAAAAACCCATATGTGCACAAAAATTGCTACATGTCACTTAAGTTTGAATAAATAAAAGGATAATATTGTTTATTGCCTTAGATAGTTTTTCACAAAAAATAGTATTCCTATATGTTAAACTCTTATATGTTCCTAAATATTAAATATAAATATTTAAAGTAGATACAAGCCATCGATACCCAGCAGATATAGATGCTTGACACACACTGAAGTTACCCACAATACTTGCAGCTATGTTATATTTAAAGGGTGAGAGGCACCATCGGGTGACAGCTTCTTTTCAGTAGTAAGTATCGGTGGATGCTCTTACCTACTTTACTTAAAATGGATAATAACTGGGATCATTTCAATCTAAAGTGGAATAAATAAATTAAAAGATTTAAAAATAAACACAATGTATTCATTTTTTTATATCTTCCAGATGAAACCAACCAGTACCTCCTATTTATGAAGCTGTGCCCTGCCATGTTCATATTTGATGTGAAAATTAATTATCAAAGTAATTATTGGCATATTCTTTTTTGCAATAATAGTCAGGATGAAATGGATTTGTTTATAGCAATGTTGGATGTAATTGTGTTTTGGTATCAATAAAGCACCTTAATTCGTTCAATATTTTACAAGTTGGATCGGGCAAAAACACACATTTCTGAATCTTTACTTTATCCATTCACAGTTTCCAAAAATTAATTTCTGAATATTCACAGAATCACACAATATAGCAACGTCGTGATTTGACTTCATATTAGTTCTCGAATTAATTTAATTGAAAAACATAAACATGTGCGTTAAACAACCACATTGCACCACCTCCCACCACTCGGGCTTTTATTTTATAAACGTCCCGGAAGTTGCTCGTCACCTTTCGCTCGCGAGCTGTTTAACAATCACAAACACAGCCTGACGTCACTCGGGAGCTCGGTGGGGTTAGCTGTCAACGACGTAGCCGGGAAGGGCATGATATGGAGCTACAGTTCCCGGTAGACAGTTATACATGCGTCGTAGCTTCTTAAAAGTACAAACGGGCTTTTCTAGGGGGTGTTTTCTATAAACCAGGTCCGCGGCTGTTTTTGTTTTCGACATCTTGAACTAACGAGCTAACCGGCTAGCTAGCTAGCTGTTAAAAAGGTAACTTCAAACAGCCTCATGGCGTTGATCCTGTTTACGAGGTCTCGGGCACCTTTAATGAAAACCTCCAGGTCGTTGAAGAGCGAGTTCAGGAAAGGTAAGGCGTCTATGTTCGTGTGTTACTCTCCTCGTCACTACCTGTTTATTATGTATTTATGGCCGAGACGTAACTTTATTAACGTAATCACATTAGCACCGAGAGGATTCGCGCATTTAACGTCGGACCGAGGCGGATGGGCCCTGTTTGGGTTTTCCGGGAAGATGGTGGGGGAAGACTCAAGGTGACAGTGTAACTGAGCATCACATATTCATGTTTTTAACCGCCTGCCATTCATTATTTTTAGTTAGGCTTCTGTGTTCCACGGAAGGTGTATCGTCATCACCTCTGGGCTCGAGGCTCTGCACCTTTTAGGGTTTTTTTTTCTCGTGAGAATTTTAAAAAGGCAGAAGACGGGATTTGGGATTCAGGTTATTTGAGGACAACGTCTGTTTATCTGCAGGCGAGCGCCCCCTTCCTCCTCCTGCAGTCTGCAGGACGCGCGTCGGCGGCGTCGTTCTGTTCCCGCCACAAGATACCCGGATGTAAAGCAAGATGGCTTTATTATTGTTCCATGTTGTGCTGAAGTGTGGAGCACAGTTTGATCTCGGTCGTCTGTTTATTGCCCATGCAGAGCCCAGTGAGGATGCTGTGGGGTTATCTCACCATTTAGATTATGCTGTAACAAAGGTTAGCATTTGAATTACAAGTATATGTCACAAAGAGAGAGCATTAATCCCAAACAGAGGGGAATAGAAGCTTTGTGTTATATCTGGCACCAGGTGACTAAAGGTATTTGTGCTACCTTTTTGTTGTGTTATCTGAGCTCAAAGCATTTCACAAATGCAAAAACACTTTCATTGTCTGACTTTGTCTAAACACGGAGTGGGCTATTCATTTGATGACGTGGTGTAGAGGACTGTAAGCGGCACATATTTAGTTTGAAATCAAAAGGAGTATTGACACCTTGTAATATTTGTAGGCATACATGTAGAATGTTTTTGTGGAATACGGTTTATACCAGGGTAGATGTCCCCTCAGTGTCTCTGGGTGGGTAAACGCGTGTGGAAAAATCATTTCTGCATTAGTGCAGCACCTTCATTTTTCAGGTAGTTTTTACCCACTGGCGAGACACACCATGACTGTTCTTTCCATTAATGGTTTCCTAATAAATCATGAGGAAATGACAAAAAAATTGCGTGGCAACATTGGGATGTAAAATCACATAACGGCTTAATATGATACACGGCTGCAGAGTTGGCGCTTTGGCAATAAAGGCGAACAAATTGCAAACGTATATAGATTACATATATATTTCTTTGTTGTTGTTTTGTGTGTGTGCAGGGTTCGTACGCTCATGGAAAACCTGGAAAAGTCATGGCATTTTAAAATGGTCATTTCCAGGCCTGAAAAAGTCATGGAAAAAACTTAAATCATAAAAGTTTTGGAAAAGTCATGGAAATGTGTTATAATCACGTGTTCATTCACGCCGAGTTTGAAATAATCAATTAAAGACGCTCAAAATATAAGCCGGCTCACGCTCTCAATACGCACAATTTTCTAAATTGTTCATGTTTATGCCGAGATTTAAGTTTGGTCATGGAAATTTGATTTTAAAGTCATGGAAAAGTCCTGGAAATCCACTGGTCAAAATGTGTACGAAACCTGTGTATGTGTCTCAGTGATTGGACAAGCCGCAGAATAAATAGTTTGTATAGTTTATGTCTGCGTGTCTCTCGTTGCTGTGTTAAAGCTGCGCGTATAAATAGAGGAGAGTCATAAAGGCAGTCGGCCAGACTGAGGCTGAGCTCTCGGCTTTGCGCTCAGCCTGTCAGACAAATTGTGTCACTTCCACAACGAAAAAGGTCGCCGCCTCTTTTAGCTCCACCTGAGACGGGCTAATCTCAACCGATTCTACCTTCACGTCCACGGTTATCTGAGCGCCATAACATGCCGACCAAGGTCCTGCGAGGTCAGAAGCAGTGAAGATCGCAGCATACAATAAAACTAGAGCGGGCACTCGGTAGAGTCATTACATTACATTATTACTTTAACTTACATTACAGTATAACATTAACTTACATTACATGTCATTACATTATTACATTAACTTACATTACACTAGATGTCATTCAGCAGACGCTTTTTTATCCAAAGCGACTTACAATCAGTGAATCAACCTAGAGTACAAAATCAGAACAACAAGAATACAGAAAGTAACATTTCTTCAAGAAAGTCGAACTACAAAAGTACCATAATAAGAGCTATTTAAGAGCCACTGAAGTACTAATCTGTGTTTTAGTCCAGATATAGTCTAACTAGAACGGGCACTCGGTAGAGCGCATACCTTCGCATATCACAAGATTGGGCATTGAATTATGAACATGTTGGCATTAGTTGCATGCCCATTGGATAGAAATTGACCGCGCTATGGTAAAAAGAAGATTTTGACCGTTTCATGACCTTGACCTTGACCTTTGACCCAATCGATCCCAAAATCTAATCAAATGGTCCCCGGATAATAACCAATCATCCCACCAAATTTCATGCGATTCGGTTTAAAACTTTTTTTGTTATGCGAATAACGCGCATACAAATAAATAAATGAATAAATAAATACACGGCGATCAAAACATAATCTTCCGCATTTTCAATGCGAAGGTAAAGATGTGTTTCTAGCTTCCAGTGAAGGTGTAGAGACTTCCTGCGGTGCTGACGTCAGTGGGGAGCTCGCTCCACACTGTTTACCTGACTCCGGGCCGCACGGCCACTGACAGAGAAAGAGCTTCAACAGGAAGCGGCGGCGGGTCACACGTGAGCTGGTGGTTGCAGCAGGTCAAGGTCACGCAGGCGTAGCTCAAGGTCAGACTTTGTGCAGTTTGAGTCGGGACCAGATCCAAAGACCAAATCGGCTACACATTAATATTTAATACAGAAGACTTTACGACTGCAATATGATGCTTACAAAGTGTGTTAGGATGTGTGCAGCCGGTTCAGAAGACAATGATTCATAAAATACCAGATACAATTGATCTAGATGACTAGGAACCTGGAAGTATGAGCACATATATCAAATGCAATGTTGCTCCCAAGTTTATTACCTTCGCATTGAAAATGCGGAAGTTCATGTTTTGAGCGCCGTGTATTAGTATGCATACGTGTTATTCGCATAAGTCAAAAAGTATTAAACCGAATCGCATGAAATTTGGTGGGATGATTGGTTATTATCCGGGGACCATTTGATTAGATTTTGGGATCGATCGGGTCAAAGGTCGAGGTCAAGGTCATGAAAAGGTCAACATCTTCTTTTTACCATAGCGCGGTCAATTTCTATCCAATTGGCATGCAACTAATGCCAACATGTTCATAATTCAATGCCCAATCTTGTGATATGAGAAGGTATGCACTCTACTGAGTGCCCGTTCTAGTTTAACATGTTTCTTCTCTGTGGCAAGGGCTTCAGAATACAGGGTGTTTTATATATTTATATGTGTGTCTGTGTTTGTATTTGTGTGTATGTGTGTATATATATGTGTGAGTGTGTATATATGTGTAGAGCTGTACTGAATGCAATTTATTTTCTCAAAGCTCCTATTTTTTTAATTGTATGTAGCTTCAAATGTCATGCTTCTAATGTTTCTAAGACTTCTTCATCCTTAAAGTAAGATTTCTTTCATTCTCCAGAGTATCTTCATTGTGATCTCTACTAGTTGTTCAACCAGAATTACAAAATGATCTCCCTAATGTGACAAAGCTTGGACTGATGGAGGCGCGAATGTTAAAACCCAAACCGTAAACCCCCCAAGAGGATCAGAGGCTGCTTTTGGACGTAGGCCAGGTGGGGTCGGGTGGGGTCAGGTGGGTGTAGTTGGTAATCTACTGTATTTCCAGGCTGTTCTTTCTGTGCTGCAGTCGCTGACCTTTCAGCTACAAAGGTGACGCCGTTCCAGTGAAGTCTGTGTCCTCTGTGCCGGCCGCGGTCGGCCACGTTCAACCAGGCCTTGCTGGATTGACTCCAGCGTGCCGTGTGAGAGCCAACGGAGAGGCGGGGCTAGGCCGTGTGCTCCGACGTGATTGGTCGGAAGCGTCTCACCGCTCCGCCTTCGGTCTCCACGTGTGTCACGCCGTCGGCGGCCTCTGGGGTTCGGGAGCCTCGCTGTCGGCCTCCCGGTCCTCACAATGCTGCACACAGATTAGTGTGAAGACAAATACGCAGAGATCTGTACAGATTGCATCCACTGCAACATGTTGTCAGATATATTAAGTACAGCAATGATAATAATAATAACTTTATTTATATAGCACCTTTTCAAAACAATGTTTACAAAGTGCTCCACAGAGAGTCAAAGCAAAACAGGTGGAATAGCAAGAAACCAATATTACATTTAAAAGGATATATTAAAATAAAAAATACAATGGAAAATAAATCAAATACAAACCAAATAAATTAAAAACAGACAAACTAAATTAGGGGAACCAAAGTTCTGCATAAAAAGATGAGATCACTTAAAAGCTGTTCTTTAAAAATGGGTTTTAAGAAGTGATTTAAAATGATAATCTCTGGATGTAGAAACATAAACGAGAGAAAATAATTCATTCCAAAGACCTGGAAGGGATCGTTTGAATGTTTTTGATGACTTCGTGAATCCCTCTGGTTGAAGTCGCCTAACGTCTATAAAAGGTTTTGGTGAAGCCTGAGGCGAGACTGCAGCCGACTGTTGGTTCTACATTCGTAGAAACACTGAGGAGTGGCTTCACTCCACATCATGTCGATGAATCACCAGATAACGGGCCGTGTGGTTAGTTTAGAAATGGAGCCGCATTCATGTCACACGTCAAACGGGTGGAAAGCGTCTGAATGCTCGTTTTCTCACCAACAGAGATTGACGATATCCCTGAGAACTCTGTGTGTGTGTGTGCGTGTTGGTGTGGGGGTGTGTGTGTGTGTTGGTGTGTGTGTGTTGGTGTGTGTGTGTGTGCGTGTTGGTGCGTGCGTGTTGGTGTGTGTGTGTTGGTATGTGCGTATTTGTGTGTGTGTGGGTGTGTGTGTGTGTTGGTGTGTGCGTGTTGGTGTGTGCGTATTTGTGTGTGTGTGTGCGTGTTGGTGTGTGTGTTGGTGTGTGCGTGTGTGTGTGTTGGTGTGTGTGTGTGTGGTGTTGTGTGTGCGTGTTGGTGTGTGTGTGTGTGTGTGTGTGTGCGTCCCCCGTGTGTCTCGTAGCTGTTGTGCAGAACACAGCGGCTCATGTTTGTTTGCTTTTGTTTTCTTCTTCCTTCTCAGGGAAGCTACAAGATGGATCCTGTTTCAACTGCACAGCTCTCAGACTCTCCAGTCAAACGTAAGCCAATCACACGCGGGGGCTTCTTCAGTGTCTATATTTCTATATTATATGAAGACGTAAGACTTTATAAAGTGTGCGGTACAATATAACAATTACTGACTTGAATCCTGTTTCAGAGGTTTTTAAAACTTGAAATGATTCCTTGGACTTTTGCTCATTTCAACTCCTTGTGTTCCGCCACCTCGTCGACCTTTACTTTCCCAAACAGCATTTTCCAGATTATATCTTTAAATTTTTGTAATTTTTTTTTACGATGTAAAAAAGAACGGCCTCCTTTTACACATCTGCCTTTTCTGCACACATTTTACTGACGCAAATAAATAAATCTCTATATATTTAACTTAATGAAACATGCAGACAGGCTTCTTTTATAAATTTGAGGGAGTACTATGATTTATTTTCTTCTTATATCTATTTTTGCAAAAAGTATTTACCAGAATTTTGTTCATCAATATCCAGATTTATGAAATGTTTTTATTCTGTCTGACAAAGATTTAACTTATTGCTCCTTGAAATATATGTAACTAGAACGGGCTCTCGGTAGAGCGCATACCTTCACATATCACAAGATTGGGCATTGAAATATGAACATTTTGGCATTAGTTGCATGCCAATTGGATTCAAATTGACCGCGCTATAGTAAAAAGAAGATTTTGACCTTTTCATGACCTTGGCCTTTGACCCGATCGATCCCAAAATCGAATCAAATGGTCCCCGGATAATAACCAATCATCCCACCAAATTACATGTGATTCGGTTTAATACTTTTTGAATTATGCGAGGAACACGCATATAAATAAATAAATAAATACACGGCGATCAAAACATAACCTTCCGCATTTTCAATGCAAAGGTAATAATAGGGTGTTATTTGTTATGGTTGATATTGTATTTCAATAAACTGTATTTCAATGTTTTATTTTTCCCTCAGACGACTTGGCAGTTTCGCCCAGGTGTCTTCACTCGGGTCCTCCATCCCCTCACCAGGTGGATATGTGGGAGCCAACCAGAGCCCAGACACACGGCGCCGATACTGTATGCTGGGGGCCTCTTCTTCAGCGTACCCCGCGGTCACGATGGGGGCCCGCTGGACGATAGCGCGACCGCAGGCCGTAGCCGGCGTTCGCTGGATACACGCCTCGGGGAGGAGGTGGGACGACTCCAAGGTGGAGAAGTCGCTGCGTTCGTTAAAGGACAAGAAGAAGAAGCTGGAGGAAGGAGGGCCGGTGTACAGCCCGACGCTGGACGTGAAGCCCGTGAGGAGGACGGTCAAACAGTGGGTCGTAGACGAGGTCAAGCATTACTACCACGGCTTCAGGCTGCTGTGGATCGACACGACCATCGCGGGGCGAATGCTGTGGAGGGTGTTGAACGGACAGCCGCTGTCCCGCCGCGAGAGGAGACAGGTGAGGTCTGCAGGGGGAAGGAGAGATCTCCTGTTGCCGTGAAAGGTTTCTCTGGAGGGCCAAACTCTGTTTGATGGATGGAATAATGGTTTGATTTCATTAGGACATGCTTTCATGCATTCATACACGCATTACAAAAACAGTGTTCCACGATTGGGTTGTGAGCAGCCTGACACTCAGAGTATTGAAAGTGAAAATATTTGTATTGCAGGGTGGATGCTCTTCTTGGGGGGGGGGGGGGGCTTTGGACGTGCAGCCTCTTGTCTTTTAGCGCAACATCATGCATGCTGTCATCAGTTGCATGTGTGAGACTTTTTCAGGGTTTTTGTCTAAAAATGAGGCGGCTAAAAAGATTTCTTAAAAGACATCCACCGATGGTGCTTTTAAAGTAACATGATGCAACAATTGTACCTTAAAATAACAGCTTGAAAAGAATTGTGCCGCTACAATGACTTTTAAGATGGCGATTTGCCATCGGGGATCTGTGGGGAAATAACTCCGCTATGTAGGATTCTGGGGCCGCCCGATCCGGGGCGGATGGACTTCGACCTGCTTTCTGGCAGTGATTACGCAATGTCATATAGTGGCAGTCCACGCTCGCAGCTCCAGTATAAGGGTGAAGCAAGCGAAGTCTCTTGTAGTGAATTACACGTTCCAATGTAAATTATGAATATGTAGCTTTTTGGTGTCAACAATATTGTATTCGATCACACGTACTCCACATTCAAACATTTAGAAAACAACGTATAGAGGCTGAAAACGCGATCGGTATTTCATCGAAACTAAATGTTGTCGTTCTTCTGGTTATGTTAGCATTCATCTCCGATATCACAATTAACAAAACTATGCAGTCATATTTATGTAAAATCTTTGAATATTCTTACCTTATCGGTTGACATCATTTCTTGGTTTCTGACTTCGTCTGGTCATCAATACAAGTGTATGCGAGGCTGCATCTATCGTAACTGGGTATTTACGACACTGAAGTAAACGTTAAATACCTCAAACTGAAGGGGGCGCTAAAAGGGAAAAACTCCATTCTGGGGCTTTAAAACATTTCATTTAGCTGATATTAGCGTAACCAGCCAGCTAGCTGCAGAGGCAACATGCTGTGTCACAAATTGCCTGTTTTTGTCTATATCGCTGTCCAAAATCAAGGATCCATGTTTTGGGAACTAACCAAGAGTTTCAAATGAAGAATTTGTCACGGTGACTGTTGTAAACCGCATAATGTGAGACGTGTGGGATCTGAAGGCTTGACGAGTGTAGCTACAGTAACTAAGGGGGTCGGGCTGAGCAAACTTAAATCACGGGTTCATTTTGACCACGTCTGGAAAGAAAACATACTCTTCCGTTTGTCTTTTTAGCGGAAACCATTCAATGGTCCGTCCAATTACCACAAATTATATTTAAACATGAATAGAGTTCAACTTTGTGTCCAGCCGGTGTTTTTTCCCCGTCTGACTCGAGTTTCTAGAGTGGATACCCAGCATGAGGGATCACAGGTGAGCATGTGCATGGCTTCAGTCCGTGTTCTGTAATGTTTAACCTGCAGCTTCCAACCCGAATGCGATCAGTTATAGAAACTGGCGGCACACTGAGTGTCTGCTGGCCAGGCGCTCAGCAGATTGTGATTTCAAGCTCTTCAAGAAAAAGCTCCATGTTTTGCGTCTTTAAATAACCGAGTCAATAACTTCTCAGTTAAAAGTGAAAATGTGCCTTTTCATGCGTCTGTCAAATCTGTGTTGCCGGTGGATATAGTCGATTAAATAAAAGCCTCAGTGACGGAGCCAGAAAGCTGAGCTCTGCTGCAGAATGAGGCCCAGGTGGACGAGCGGGAACACTCCGCCTGCTCGGGCGACATCGCTCCGGCCGAGGAAGTCGTTCAACAGACGACGAAACATTGTCGATTCTTCTTCTCCAAAATAGGTTTGCGTAACCGAGAATGTGAAATCGAATGTTAAATCATGAAATGTCACGTTAAAAAGTGCAGAAATGTCATTTCTGTTTTTTTAATTTCGCTTTTTATTTGTTTACATTTGTTTTAGGTTGATGTTGCACGGGTTATAATCTGAGTGTAATTTGATTTCAATCGATTCAATTCAAGAACACGGTTTTAAATTAACTCGTTCAAAGCAAAACGCATAATTCACACTGTTTAGTTGAAACGTATTCAGGATTTAACGACTATTAAAAACAGAAGTAAAAAAAAAGCCTTGTGAAACACATGTTCTGGTGGCCCTGAATGCTCCTGCAGTCTCTCTGCAGCCGTCGAATGCAGGAGCTGGCGCTCCCGTTCCCGGGAAGAGGAGCCGGTCGGTACGCGCTGAAGCCCCAACAGAACAGGACTTCATGGAAATAATTAGCATTGCTGCTGCACAACTGCTTTTGCTATTCAATTAGCAAAAAGGAGTGAAAAAACACAACAAAAACAACGACAAATACCTTTTTTAATGATGGTGGTTTATCGGCCGACGGGGCTGATGGAAGTTATTCTATATGATATTCACACTGAGCATCTTGGCCATGGGGTTTTAGCTCCACGTTTATATTTGTATTTGATTTGCTTATCTCGAGCCACATGAGAGCGTTATGCGTCGACCTTTATGTCGTCTTTAACATGGAGAACGCACGGGGTCGGGTGGTCTGAGTGTGGAACACGGACAGCGGTATGTGTACAATGTCGTTTCACTGTTCCTCTGGGATAGAAGAACTGAAACCGGTCACTAGGCAGATGATGGACATCAGGCTCCGGATGGCGTGAACTAAGTTTAACGGCAAGAAGTGGAAACAAACGATCGAGACTCAGGGTCGTGGGTTTCGTGGTGATCCGGGCTCAACAGGAAGCAGCTGGAAGAACCCGGGTCAAGACCAAAGAGGACGATGTTTCCCCAGAACAGAGTCTTAGTCCCAGAATCAGCCAATCAGCTCCTCTCAAAGGTAGTTCAGCCTCTAACACCTTCCTGTTGGATAAAAGTCCCGCTATCAAAATGGAGGTCAAACGTCACTTCTGGTCAAGTATTTTCACAATAAAAGTCCCGTCTGTTATTATCTGCATTAAAATCACTTCACGGCTTCAACCGGCTTCGACAATCTGAAATACTAACTAACATTCACTCTCATGAACATACATTAATTCTTGCTATTTACATTAATCATTTTCATAGAGTAAACAGTCCCCTTATGCTTCATAACACATTAACAACAATATCAATATTCTCCCTAATATTTCCTATTATAATATCTTTCTATATGTATTAATTTAAAGCTCAAGACTACAGAATCAAAATAAACTATTACAACCTAACAGGGACGTGATGTCAGTGAGGGCCTCTCATGCCCAACAGTAATTTCCCTGTGACCTTCTTTTAGAAGATCACCATTAAAGCTCCAGGATGAGACGACACGTATTTGTATCGGTGATCATTTCGGAAGATTAATGAGAAATTGAGTTACAAGATTTATGATTATCTAGTCAGATTTAGAATGTGAATCTCCTTAATCTGTCTGACGCAATAATGAAATTCTGTTTAATCCAGTTTTAAATGAGTCACACGGAAATAGTCGATTGACAGTTCCAGTAGATATCACAATTTGGAAATTAATGAAAAAAATATATATACTTTTCGAGATCACACTAACTGCATTACATCAGATTCAACTCTCCAAACATGTAAAACAAAAGCTTAACCCCCCCAAGTCACAGGAGGAAAAAGGCCTTCCGCTCAGCGCCTATAGCTGCTGCTCTGAGCCGATGACATCACAGCTCCCTCTTTCATGAAACCCATCTGCACCTTTTCAAATGCAGCTGTCCCCGAGTCAATCCACGCCCCATTCATCTAACCTGCTAACCTGGCTTCGCCTCAATAATCTCCTCCTTTCATATTCACTTGCGACACTCAAGCCTCCTTTATAAGGCTCCTTCTTTTTTAATCTGCCCTCCCCCCTCCTCGTCCTCGATGTGGAACTCTGGGAGATGATATACATGTCAATGGGGCTGCGGACAAAGGCCTTTTCACTCCCGCTGGCCTAAATCCTTCACCCGACTGGTCCTGTGACATGCAGGTGGAGAAGGGTGGAGAGAGAAGGGCTCGTGTTCTGGCCTTCTCCCCTCGGGGACATTTCTGTAGACGGCGGGTTGGGGATTGTGTCCCCGGTCTTTGGGTCAGAAAGCCGCGGCCGGACAGCCGTTCGATGAGGCCGGCCGGTGTTCGCCCGTTCCCTCTTCGCTCTGAGGATCGTTCAGGTCGGTGCAGAACAAACGTGCTGCCTGTTGGCCTCAGGAGAGCACGTTCTGGGGCAGAATGTTCACTTTGGTCCACGGCTCCACGCAACAAAAAAAATGAAAACCGCACCAGTGAATTAGGCGGTTTCTGTTGCCGTGGAGATGTATGGGCACGGGGTTAAAGCGCTGACTGCTGAAGCTCGAGGGATTGAGCGGCCGATTGTATGCAGAGACAAAGGAAGAGGTGAACATTCTCACATGGTGACTTTTCCTCTCGCTGCCGCTCCCTGCTGGCGGCAGAGACGCACTGCAGCCTGGTGGGCTACGAACGCATCACATTACATCACAGGTGTCAAACACAAGGCCCGCGGGCCAAATCCGGCCCGCCACATCATTTGATGTGGCCCCTGACGACTTGAAAGACATTTGATTACCTTTTCTTTAAGAAATCCAAGACGAATATCCTGTGCTTTTATTTTTGAAGGTTTCAAATTAAATGGATTTATGTTATAATATTAAAGAAATGTTATGTACAATATTTCTACACTCAAATAAACAATAATCAAATGCAAAGAGAGTTATTTAGCAATATTTGTGAGTACTTTATACAGTGTTACAGTTACAACCGGCCCTTTGAGGGCAGGCATGATGCTGGTGTGGCCCTCGGGGAAAATGAGTGTGACGCCCCTGCATTACATGAACGCTGCGCTACTTGATCACAAGCAGACCAACGGCATCAGTTTATTATTACCAACCACCGGCATTTAAGATAACCACCGTTTTCACAAATTCTCATATTTAAGAATTGTCCAGTCTAATTCTAAAATGTGTTTCATCCTCTCCCCAGTTCCTCAGAACGTGTGCCGACCTCTTCAGACTCCTTCCCTTCCTGGTGTTCATCATCGTCCCCTTCATGGAGTTCCTGCTCCCCGTGGCTCTGAAACTCTTCCCCAACATGCTGCCGTCCACCTTCGAGACAAAGTCGAAGAAGGTGATCTAAATATTTTGGCTGCGGCTGCACGATGCAGACGAGATGCATGAACTCGATGCTGTTAATTAGAACGTTTCTTTGAAGCGGTTGAAAGCTGTAGCCCAGTTTTAGGTCCACATTGCAGCTCGAGTAAAGCTTCAAACTAACGATTATTTTCATCAACCATCAATCTGCTGATTATCTTCTGGATTAATGGGTCAGCCCAAAGCCATTTACTGAAATTACTCGTTTTATTTACCCCCTCCATATATTGATTATAACAAATGTCCTTTGTCAGAATTATCATGAAGAGTTGTCTCTATTGTTTCAGGAGGAGAGGTTGAAAACGGAGCTGCGAGTGAAACTGGAGATGGCCAAGTTCTTGCAGGACACCATCGAGGAGATCGCTCTGCGGAACAAGGCGGTCCAGGGGAACGCCACGGAGGAGTTCTCCACCTTCTTCCAGAAGGTCAGTGTTTCGCTGAGGCACGGCCTCATGAAACGAGTGAAGACGGGCTCAGTGCTGCCCTCTGGTGGTCAAAACAACGAACGTTTTGTTCTAAAATAGTGTAAAACTCGACCGTTCAGCCTTCATTCTGATGTCTTTGTTCCAAACAGTTAAAAGAAAAGCTGCATAAGATCAAACTTGATTAATTTGGGTAAATGTACATAATTTGTTATTGCTTTTCTCTTTTGCAATGTTGTTGATATAACTCCTTTACACTTTATATTTGTTAGATTTATGTGTTTAAAAAACAAACATTTTAATGTTTAAAGAAAATTGTTGAGCACAAGAATTTCTGATCGCTTTTCCCCCCCGAGAAAAATCTTTGTGTAGCAGTCGCATTGCAAGCTATGAAAGAGTGTAAATGTATACAATATACATATATGCACTCTTTCCTAGCTTGCGTTTAGTCTAAATTAAAGATTTAGTCCAAATCAAACAAAAGTGTAAATATATTAAAGTTCTCAATATTTCGGACCATGTAACGAGGGCAGAAAACGCGTTAATAAATCCCTCACGGTTTAAGTTTTTAAAGACCGATATCTCTGCATGACTTGCCTCGTCCAGAATGCGTTACAAGTCCTTTGTCACCTGCGTAGATCCGGGACTCCGGAGAACGTCCCAGCAACGAGCAGATCATCCGGTTCTCCAAACTGTTCGAGGACGAGCTGACTCTGGACAACCTGACGCGACCTCAGCTGGTGGCTCTCTGCCGTCTCCTGGAGCTCCAGTCCATCGGGACCAACAACTTCCTCCGCTTCCAGCTCATCATGAAGCTGAGGACCATCCGTGCAGATGACAAGGTACGAGCCTTGTAGTTCCCTGCACGCGTCGGACCTGATTCAGCCGCGGACCGTCAGAAGCTCAGTGTGCGCTCTGTGGATTCCCAGCTGATCGCGGATGAAGGCGTGGCGAGTCTGAACGTGAACGAGGTGCAGGCGGCCTGTCGCGCCAGAGGGATGAGGTCTCTCGGGGTCACAGAGGATCGACTGAGAGAGCAACTCATCCAGGTAACCACGGCGACCGGAGAGGGAGGATACTTTCAGGATTCAACCCTCTGGCACCTAAACGTTCATGTCTCCTCAGTTACTGAACTTAAATGTTCTAGTCTTAAGATAGTCTCATTAAGTACTTCTTAAAGCCCATTTTTAAAGAACAGCTTTTACGTGATCTCGTCCTTTTATGCAGAACTTTGGTTCCCCTAATTTAGTTTGTCTGTTTAAAAAAATTTTTTATTCAAATTCTAATATACAGGACTGTCTCAGAAAATTAGAATATTGTGATAAAGTTCTTTATTTTCTGTAATGCAATTAAAAAAACAAAAATGTCATGCATTCTGGATTCATTACAAATCAACTGAAATATTGCAAGCCTTTTATTCTTTTAATATTGCTGATTATGGCTTACAGCTTAAGAAAACTCTAAAATCCTATCTCATAAAATTTTAATATTTCCTCAGACCAAGTAAAAAAAAGATTTATAACAGCTGAGTGTTTGTCAAGGCTCAGGAAACCCTTGCAGGTGTTTCGAGTTAATTAGACAATTCAAGTGATTTGTTTAATACCCTACTAGTATACTTTTTCATGATATTCTAATATTTAGAGATAGGATATTTGAGTTTTCTTAAGCTGTAAGCCATAATCAGCAATATTATAAGAATAAAAGGCTTGCAATATTTCAGTTGATTTGTAATGAATCCAGAATGCATGACATTTTTGTTTTTTTAATTGCATTACAGAAAATAAAGAACTTCATCACAATATTCTAATTTTCTGAGACAGTCCTGTATATATATTTTTTAAATAAATGTTATATTTGTTTCTTACTATTCCATTTGTTTTGCCTTGACTCTCTGTAGAGCACTTTGTAAACATTGTTTTTAAAGGTGCTATATAAATAAAGTTATTATTATTATTGTCCACACATTATTTTTGGTGTGTTATTTAAATCTTCACTGTTAAATGTCATTGATGAAGTTTAACAGACTAGATTTGATTGATATTGCAGAGTTATCTGAAAGAGGATAATAACATTTTAAATTGGATTGCGTTCGGTCATAAAGTATATGCTTTTATGAACAAATTAAAAAGTAAGGTGACCGTCCTAAATCTAATCTAATCTAGTTGTGGTCTGAGAAGAATCTGAATCTAACTCGATATTTTTCTATTCTCTCGTTCACGGAGGTTACATAGACTCAAACGGTACTTTTATAGACCTTTAAGGAGATTTGAAATGGTCCTATTGTCCATGTTGGATCACATACTCCTGTTATTCTCTTCTAGTGGCTGGAGCTCCACCTGAAGCAGCAGATCCCCACCTCCCTGCTACTGCTGTCTCGAGCCATGTTCCTCCCCGACACCCTTTCCCCCGCCGACCAGCTGAAGACCACGCTGCAGACGCTGCCCGAGATGGTGGTACGTTAAAGGGAAGTGGAGTTGTCCGATGTCCTCATCCAGTCGGGTTGTTAACTCCGCTAGATGGTGGTCGTTGCGTCTCCAGTTTGGAGAAGCAGGAGGACCAGCATGAGAGCGAAGCTATGAACTGCTGTGGACGTATTTTAGACGCCGAAAAAGAAACATCTACGCTCTACTTGGAATATTTCCCCTGCTTTACCTCGCTGCCAGTCGGCCCTTTCTGACGGGTTACATCCATCGATGTTGTCTCCTCAAAGCCTCAAGACTGTCTAGCTCAGCTCTGGGCATTTAGGATTTTCTTTGTGGATAATGTTTTTTTATAAAAAGATATATTTTAGTACTATCCTCCTCTTTCCCAGACGAAGGAGGCCCAGCTCATGGTGGCAGAGATGGCTCTCTCCAAAGTGGACAATAAGGCCAAACTGGAGTCTACGCTAAAGGAGGAGGCGACCATACGCCAGGACAACAAGGACAGGGAGATGGAGCGGTTGGCGGACGCTGCAGAGAAGGCTGCCCGGGTAACAGAGCGACGATACGGAGTAATGTGTAACCGGGTGTTGGAACGGGTTCTCAGCCTGATGAACCGGTTTTCCACACCAGCTCAGGAGGGGTTTATTTGTGAAAACTTCAACTAAACAAATGTGGTTGTAGCGGCCATTTGTCGTACGAAATCAAACAAAACTATAAGTCAAACCGCCACTGATGCTCCGTGGGTTTCGGTGTTGACGCATGCAAAAGAAAGTACTGTCCATTTCCGCCTGTTATCATTTTGATAATTTATTTCTTAAACCAAAAAATAAAGAACAAACTCAACGCTGACACTCTTCACTGATGCTGTGGTAAAAAACCATCGGCCACCCAGGTGCATGCTGGTCCTGTGCCTACCCACCTCTACATGTAACCACAGGTGCCCCGTGTTACCCAATCAGTGAACCTACAACTAAATATATTAAACTAAACTACAACTATCATAAGAAACAACTAACATATCAAAATATAACCTAAATAAGCAATAAATAATCAATATTACTTTACAAGAAAACCTAAATACAAATGTCAAATTAAATAGCTCCAAAAGTGGCGTTTGCACAATATAATCCTCTTTATTATAAGACTTCCTCCCCTTTCTTGCCTTTTGGTTCACGATTCCTTTACCTGTGTCTCCGTCCTCTACAGGAGGGCGAGTTGGAGTTGGAAGCAGAGTCGGTCAAAGCTGACATGGCTGCTCATTCAGAGACGCTGAGGGACACGGCGCCGGTCATAGAAGGGCTCAAGGTAACGTCTCAGGCGGCGGGGTCAGTAGGTTGGTGTCCAAGGTCTCGACAAGCAGGATCTGTAGGTTGTGTAAGCACAGCATTCATAGTTAGCCCCTCCTCCCCAGCTCAACACGGGATTAGGGTTCAACCTTAAGGTGTGTTCACACCAAAAGCGAAACTATTTTTTTTCATTTTAAATATTTCAACTTTGAGGTGTCATCTCGCAACTCGGGCCAATCGGCTCTTGAGTTCTCTCTCGTAGCTGGAAGCGGAAGTCTTTCAGACGTAACGGTGACTTCATCGGTGAAAGTGACCGAGCTGAGTGAGCCTACGGGTGATGTCATCATATAATATGATATTAATGTCATGAACCCAAACACGAGGGCGTTAGTGTGTGGGACGTCCACAACAAGTATAAAGCAGAACTAGTGGTTAGTTATTCTGGTGGATGGAGGAGATGATAACGGTCTTTACGGAGACGAGACACAGAGATAAGCCCCGCCTCGCGGAGCGCTCGACGCTCATGGCGAGAACAGCGAACGGTCGGCGAGTAAACTCACGCGTTTTGGGCGACGCGAAAAATCGCTTGGCTTTTGGTGTGAACGCACCTTTAGATCCCTCTTGTTTTGGAATGAGCCTCACGATATTTGGATTTTCCCGTGTTTGCCATTGTCGCATTGAGTGCTCACGATCTTATCTTATCACCTCATCTGTACGTAGTTATTGTTCCTCCTCATTGAGCCGTGAGTTCTGCTCATTTACATTTAAATTCACATTCAGTTGTAATTTGGAAATGAAAGTTTCTGGTAAGCTTTTAAAGAGAAATCAACAACCTTTGTTCCCTGAAGCTGTGTTTTTACATGACCTCAATGATTTAAATGTCTGTTTCTTGTTTACTGATTTATAACCAACACTGTCATTTATCTGTCACTCACCTGTTGCCTTTCGTTTGATCACGTCTGCGCCTTCGGCACCGCGCAATTTGAACAGTGGCAGAGATTCCCGCGGCCCCAGGTTAGGTTTGACGATGTCTCTCCTCCCAAAAGACCCTCACAGCTTCACCAGTGTCTCCCCGCACGCACACTATCTGTTTTTTCTCTGAGCAGACCCCCCAGATGAGGGTGAAACAGGACTTGCATATGATTCTGGCATAATAAAAATGTAAAAAAAGTCAGACAGCCAGATTGATCCAAGGTTCAGCAAGAGAGATACACTACCGTTCAAAAGTTTGGGGTCATCCAGACAATTTTGTGTCTTCCATGAAAACTCACTTTTATTTATCAAATGAATTGAACATTTCATAGAACATATAGTCAAGACATTGACAAGGTTAGAAATAATGATTCATATTTGAAGTATTAATTTTGTTCTTCAAACTTCAAGCTCAAAGGAAGACCAGTTGTATAGCTTATATCACCAGTATAACTGTTTTCAGCTGTGCTAACATAATTGCACAAGGGTTTTCTAATCAGATATTAGTCTTCTAAGGCGATTAGCAAACACAATGTACCATTAGAACACTGGAGTGATCGTTGATGGAAATGGGCCTCTATACACCTATGGAGATATTTCATTAGAAACCAGACGTTTCCACCTAGAATAGTCATTTACCACATTAACAATGTATAGAGTGTATTTTCGATTAATGTTATCTTTATTGAAAAAACAGTGCTTTTCTTTGAAAAATAAAGACATTTCTAAGTGACCCCAAACTTTTGAACGGTAGTGTAACTCCGAGTTCCTCCAGTAGCTCCAACATGTGAGGTTTACTGGCTCGGTGAGATGAATGTTGACAGATGTGAGGGCAAAACACAAACGCTCAAATTCAGCTTTATGTTTTCTTAAGTTGGGTGGATAGAGTCCAGACCAATCACAGTTCTAAGGACTGGAATCTCATGATATTATTATTATCTTTTCGTTTTTCTAATTGTAAGTCACTTTGGCTAAAAGCGTCAGCTTAATGATATGTAATGTAATTCACTAGAATCTGATATTTTTGACCATTTAAGCCTAAAATATAGGCTTCTATGTTGCTCTGAAGAAATCTTAAATAGGATTTGCAAATTCTGTTTCGACCACATCTATCAGGACTTCTCCTCTTTTCCTCATCCATCCTTCCTGGCGATGTCACTGACCAAGTTGAACCTTTCACCTCTCTAACTAATCGCTTTTATAGCTCCACAGAGTTCTCTTCAGGGTAATGGGGAGTATCCCAGCGTCCTCTAAAGCTTCCCCTCTTTTACCCTCTGTGTGTTTGAGTTGGTCTCTTATTTGGGTTTGTATTAAATGCACATGTGCTACTTGTTTGGTTCACAGACTTTTTGACTTCGTTTTTATCATTTGGTATCTGAGAAGTATTCTGTGAATCAGTTTTAATTTAGTCTGCATGTAAGAACATATTGTATGTTTCAAAAGGACATTTTAATAGAAGTTTTAAACCAAGGGGTGGATGTTGTTCCTGACTTTTTATTTTCATTCATCGTGTGTTTCGTGTTCCAGGGCGAGGAGATCACCAAAGAGGGGATCGACCTGTTGAGCGACGCGTGCTCGAAGCTGAAGGAGCAGAAGAGGCTGCTGACCCTGGAGAAAGAAGAGCTCGAAGAACTGAAGGACGACGTCCAGGAATACAACGAGGTGCCCGACCCGTCGTAGAAACAGAGACGAGGCGTGTCGTTG